>NC_142009.1:207508353-207658978 GCF_049901735.1 Notechis scutatus | reverse complement strand
CATTATAAAATTATCCTCTTATAAGCATATTAATAAGTTGTTAGAATCAATAATTATTTTAATAAGTTATGAAAAAAATCTTTATAGGACATGAACATATACACATATATACATTTTTCAAAGACATAATCCAATAGATCTTTTTAAAATATTCAAAATGAGACTAAAATTTCTCAACAGTTTTTAAAAGACACTTCTTATATCTCAGGGATGTTCCTTTATGGATTAAAAAAACAAACATTTGCCATATTTTTTTCCTCTTCCCCAGCCATCCAAGAATGATGTCTGATATAAAGCATGTGAAACATACAAAATGAATACCTGTATGCTAACATAATTCTTGTTTCACAATTACAAAATAAAACAAAAAGGAAACAAACAAAAAACACTGAAACAAAATACTTTTTACAGACAATGGCGACCTCTCATTAACAGGCATTGGTGAACAACTCCTGGAAATCTAAAAGAAAAATGAATAGATCCTCTCAATTTGGCAATCCAGTTCTGTAGTGGCTTAGTATATGTGTTATTACTGCAGTTTTCTCAAAATATGAACATGTCTGTATTTTGTCACCATTACATCTTCATACTATCGATCTTTTATAGGACAAAATTGCCATACCACAACATACGTTATGTCTTTAAGTCTCTTTCTTATTTCTCATTATACAATTCAATTAGTCCTCTACTTACAACTATTTGTGTAATGACCATATGAAGTTACAACAGCACTGAAAAAAGTGGCATGATCAATTTCACAAATAGCTGAAGAAGCTTCTTGGATAAGAAGTGAAACGCCTTCAAAGAAAAAACATGAAAGTCCAGTTGCCTCCTGAAAAAGCACCTTTGGGACAGCTATGACTTGGATGACTGAGAATCTCCATAGATGTTTAGCCATGCACTTTGGGATGAACACCCTTCAAATGGTGTGGGAGTTTAAACAGATTTACCAAAAAACTGCAGACTACAGGAACCATTTGCACTTCAATTTGAGATGCAGACAACACAAACTCATCCCCAACAGCCTGCGCCTGTCTTCAACAGTGAAGGGACACAGGGCAGAAAACATCCTGCTACCAAAAAGTCTCCACACCCATTTACTTAGGTGACCCTGAGGACACAGATAAATATCCAAGTGTCCTCAACAAATCTCTAAAAGAATGCAAATGTCCAGCTGTTTGCAAGGAATATAAATATTTATATTCCCCACTATCCAGTCAGTGCTGAAGAAGCTTCTTAGATGAGAAGCAAAATCTCTTTAAAGAAAAAACAAGAAAATCCAGTTACTTTCTGAAAAAGCACCTTTGGGACAATCATGACCTGGATGACTGAAAATTTCCATAGACGTTCGACCATTTCACACTTATAACCAGTGGTGGGATTCAATTTTGTTAACTACCGGTTCTGTGGGCGTGGCTTGGTGGGTGTGGCAGGGGAAGGATACTGTGAAATCTCCAGTCCGAAGTGGTATTTGAGAGTTCTCCGAACTACTCAAAATTTCCGCTACTGGTTCTCCAGAACTGGCCAGAACCTGTTGAATACCACCTCTCCTTATAACAGTTGCAGCATTCTCATGGATCAAGTGATCAAAATGCTAACAAACTGTATTGGCGACAGTTGCACTGTCCTGGGGTCATGTGTTCACCATTTGTAACCTTTCCAGATAGCATCTGACAAGCAAAGTCAATGGATGAAGCCAGATTTGCTTAATGGCATTATTTCACTTAAAAATGCAATGATTTACTTAACAACTGCTGCAAAAATTTTGTTAAGTAAAATGTGGTATAATTCACTTAACAAATGCAACTGCCTCTCATGGCAATGGAAATGTTGGATTCAATGGTGGCCGTAAGTCAAGGAGTACCTGTATATGTGATAAGAGTTTGCAACTGCAAAGTAATAACTTTTCTAATATTGTCTAAATTCTCACATTTTTATAAAGTTTAAATAAATATTAAATAAATATTTGTTTATTAATGGATTTGGGTTATGTAATATATTTCATTATTTTAGACAAGATTTGTAGATTTTAAAATCTGATACTAGTATATAACACAATAAATACTTTTACACATTTACATTAACATTTGGATGGATGAATTTCTTTTTAGGTAAATTTCAGGTAAAAATATTTTTCCCTTAATCTGTATGTCCATTTATGCATGATTTATGTGATTTAATATTTATTATTATTATTTCATCCTACAACACCTAGAATCTCCAAATACCTACACAAGTGATCTCTTTGTAGACTTCAGTTCAACATTCAATCCAGCCATTCTTCTAAGTAAATTGAACCCACTAGTGGTACTTGAACATACTTGTAAGTGGATCATAAGCTTCCTAACAGACAGGAAGCAGCAGGTGAAGCTAGGCAGAATCACATCTGATATCTGTACAATAAGCACAGCGGGCCCCACAAGGCTGTGTGCTTTCTCCACTTCTCTTCTCCCTATATATCACTGACTGCATCTCAAATGATCCATCTGTTAAAATACTGAAGTTTGCAGATGATACAACCGTGTTTGGTCTCATTCGAGAAAATGACAAATCCACATACAGACAAGAGGTTGTACAACTTACCTCATGGTGTAACCGGAACAATCTGGAACTGAATATACTCAAAACCATAGAAATGGTGGTAAACTTTAGGAGAAACTCCCCCATACTACCATCTCTTACAACACTAGACAACACAGAGACCTTCAAATTTCTAGGTTCTATCATATCACAAGACCTAAAATGGACACCTAAAAAACCTCATCAAAAAAACACAACAAAGAATGTTCTTTCTGCACCAACTCAGAAAGCTCAAACTGCCCAAGTAGCTGCTGATACAGTTCTACAGAGGAAGTATTGAGTCTGTCATCTTCACCTCTATAACTGTGTGGTTTGGTTTTGCAACCCAACAAGACAGACACAGACTTCAAAGAGTAATTAGGACTGCAGAAAAAACAATTATTACCAACCTGCCTTCCATCAAGGACCTGTATACTGCATGAGTCAAAAAGAGGGCTGTGAAAGTATTTATAGACCCCTCACATCCTGGACATAAACTGTTTCAACTCCTACCCTCAAAATGACGCTATAGAGCATTGCACACCAGAACAATTAGACACAAGGACAGTTTTTTCCCCAAACGCCATCACTCTGCTAAACAAATAATTCCCTCAACACTGTCCAACTATTTACAAAGTCTGCACTACTATTACTATTAACCTTTTCATCACTCTTTATCATCCCTCCCTCCCACTTGTGATTGTATGACTGTAACTTTGTCGCTTGTATCCTTACGATTTATATTGAAGTTTCCTAGTATGATTTGATTTCTTATACCCTATGACTATTATTAAGTGTTGTACCTTATTATTCGAATGTATCTTTTCTTTTATGTACACTGAGAGTACTTGCACCAAGACAAATTCCTTGTGTGTCCAATCACACTTGGCCAATAAAGAATTCTATTCTATTCTATTCTATTCTATTCTATTCTATTCTATTCTATTCTATTCTATTCTATGATTTGTATTTCTGTGCATGTTAACATTTGTCTCAGACTTGTTATATATAGGTAGGTGTGTGTGTGTGTGTGTGTGTGTGTGTAAACCTTGGTGTTTGTGCATGCATACAGATAGTCATGTATACATATACAAATGTGGATATGTAAGAACACTGCCAACTCTCCAAACTGTATTACTGAAGATGGAACTATAACATATTAGATGAGAGCAATGTCAGTGAAACGTACTTTGTTTTTCTCAGTACTGTATAATAGGGATGTATTCCAGATACTCCTTATATATTATTTCCAGATGCTACATCCTACATCTTAATTTTTCAAATGGCTTTAACATTATGTGTAATTCTTTTCTTAGTTTTTTTTAAATGTTCCACCTTTATCCTTGCTAATAATTTTCATAATATTTCCATTAAAGTTTAACAGAAAGCATAAAAATTTCCCCACTGAACTCAAAAGCAAAGTATTTTTTTTACTTTTGTGTTATATTTTTAAAAAACAGGCTATGAGTCACTGGTTATCATTAAAAACATTCATATGATTACTTTTAGAGTACTCACTATGAAATTGCAGAAGCTCTTGTGTGCCCCAAGACTTTATAATAGCAGCTTAATAAAATGTCCATAAATTCTTGACAGACATTTTGATTTTGCTGGTATCCGATGCCACTTTAAGAAATCATAATTGGAGCTCTGATCTAATTAATAACTCAGATAGCATCAAAGTTCAGGTAAACAAGTGCTGCCATTGCACTTCAAAGAAGTGCTTTGTCTTCACTTTTCCCTTATATATAATTAAATGTACAGCAAAAAATATATTTTTTAATTTATTCATCATTCGATTGTTTGAAACTTTATTTCCTTCCATCATTTTTTTTTGTCTGCACTTCATTAAGAGGAATAGCAGTTATGAGAATTAATGATGAAGAAGATTATACTTGAACAGTGGGTTGGATTAAAAGACCCCCATGATCCTTTCCAACTCTTGTTATTCTGCTCATTTTTTCATATGGAAATGAATGGGTTAAGTCAGGAGAAAGGTAAAAGTGAGTAATATGCAGTGGACATGGATTGCTTAAGTATGAAAGTACCAAGATAAAGCATCTTACAAATATATAACATGTTTGTAATGCATTAAGTTTTGTTAGTAGCACTGACAATGAGGATATTATATCCTCTTTTTTCTCTGTGTTTATTGTTTATTTATTGAATTAATATACCACCTATCTTGCAGTTTGAAGTGGTATTGTATCAGCCGTGTTTTCAGTATCACCATGATTGGAAAGTGTCCTGACTGAAGCAGCATCTCCAGATTACATCAAGACACTTTGATAATAGAAAGAATGTACAGTATATGTACAGTATATGAATTGAAGCAGCAGTATGAGCAGTATAAATGGAATATGGCTTGATCATAAAGAAAATACCAATAAGCATGAATTGACAAAGGAAGTAGGTAAAGATTGCATAAATAGGATGAGAGGAAGGGAAAGACAGGCAAAGTATGATTCAATGAAGTTGATGAGATTGGCAAGAGGTTTAAAGAACAAAATGCAATGTGGTAAGGGGTATATAGATGGCAGCGTAAGTAAATATGTTTTGAAGGAACATAAATATATGTATTTTTCTTATCTCCTTACTTCTCTTCCTGTACCTTGCATGATGTTGTTTACTTTGAAAGGCAATTGGATAATGAGGAAATGAATGTAGGCATTTTTTTCTGGCTGGATTGGACTTTTTCATTCTGGCACTACTTTATTCTTTGAACTGCATTCCAGGTGTGTTGTGTGCCCTAATGCAGAATAAATGAAAATACCCCCCACCCCCAAAGTGTTTGGAAACTTTTATTATTCTCCAGACAATATATTCTCAATATGTATCTAGTTTTGAAAATAATTTGCTTTGGCAAAAACACGGCTGATGAATTTGTTCTTCTTAATGGTTTGTTTTAAGTGCCTTTTTTAGCATTTGGTATTTAAATCCTCCAGAGTTTCTATCTATCTATCTATCTATCTATCTATCTATCTATCTATCTATCTATCTATCTATCTATCTATCTATCTATCTACACACACACACACACACACACACACACACTCACTCACTCCAGAAGCTGACAATCTCCTTGTAATCTTGTTTTATGGTTGTTATTTAGAGCAGACACTATTGCAGTTAATGTTGCAACTATCTTGTATTTTATGAGGTAGACATTATTGTATATAATGGCCAATAAGAAGGTTAGGGTTTGCTTCCCTGTCTAATCCCTCCTCCCACGATTTGTCTTTGTAAAAGAGAAGATAGTTTTGCAGACAGAAGGAAAGCTACAGATATACTATATAAGAACTGGTTCTAAAATGTTTGGACCATTTTAGTAATTTAATGTTTTCTTATTCCTTTTCAAAAGTTAAAGAGTGTTTTCTCCATACAAGTTTCAGTAGTTCTAGGGGTTCAAAATACAGCTTAAAATAAAAGCAATTTTTACACACACACACACACACACACACACACACACACACACACACACCATCATGATAAATAAAAATATATTAATAAAATATGTCATGCCTGTTTTGTTATTATATTTGTCTGATAAAAGGAACTTTTATTGTGATTTTACACTTAATTATATAGTTTTGTTCTGGATGTACAGTACTTTGCCAAATGATTGCCTTTAAAAACTGAAAAATAGCAATTCCATTCTGATTTTTGTTAATTATACTCCAGTTATTCTGCACTTACAATCTTGACATCTGTCCCCTGTATGTTCCGGTTGGCATCGACAGTGGGGCTGATTTCCAGCAGTGATACTGCAAGTTCCTCCATTCTGACAAAAATGATCGCAGACTGTTTTATTGCAATTTGGACCTGTAAACCCCAGTGTACAAATGCATGCAGGTCTTCCTACAAGACAAAATGAAATATCTGGTAGGATAGCTCTACTTATGTACATCTTTCCTATTCATACTGATAAGTTATAGAATATAGATAAATCAATCAGAATCATATGACATCTACAAATATTTTAAACACATATATTGGTAGTCCTCGTTTAGTTACCATAATTTGGACTGGCAAATTGGTTGTTAAGCAAAGCAATTATTTTAATTTTCCTTTGTGTTAGAGACCTGTAAAGGTCATAATTGCAAGGATTGGCCATAAACTTACTTTTTCATCACCATCATCATCATAACTGCAATTGGTTATTACGTGAGGTAGTTGCTGAATGAGGACTATCTATAAATCAAAGCCCTTGATTATGCTTTTTATATTTCTTTAAAATCCATTACAATAATTTGTTTAGTTTGAAAATAGCTCACATTATTTTGAATTTTAATTACATTTTCCATATGTACATTTTAATTAAATTATGATATTTCTTTGTTCAGATATTATTTTAATAAATCTGAAAAAGATATACACATTTTAATTAAAACTATCCATAAGAACCACACTAGAATTTCCCAATACCATAAATTACAAGAAAAGAATGACTAAATATACAGTTTGCCAGTGGAATTTCTTCAACTAATTAATATTTGTGTAGATAATAATCTAAAACTTACAATGCTTTTATCTCCTCATGTAGCAAATAATAATTTACAGTGAATTTAATTATTTGCCATTATAATTATTAGAAATACCAATACTAGTAATATAATATTTATATATCACTTTCCAACTTACAGAAAATCAAAGCACAATGCAACTTAATTTAAGAATATCACTCAATAATATGTAAGCATTGAAAATGTATCAATACTATAATATAAACTTACTAATAAATATATTTAACATTTGAACTTGTTCAGAAACAAAGCATAATAAAATTAAACAACTTTGATTGTAATGACTTAGAATTGAGCCACTAATAATTTAAATAATCATTCTGCAATTTAATTTACATTTGATTGGGAAAGGTATTAGTAGGTAAATAAGTAAATAGGCTATGCAATAAAAATTATCATTATTGGAATTATGTTTTTCAGCTATTTAGCTGTTTGATATCTTAATCTAATCATCTAATCTGCCTCTTCCTTTTTAATCCCCATCCATTATCCAACTCAGAATTAGAAGGTTTAGTGTATTGTAACTGGGTAGGAATCCAAAGCTGATATCCTTTTCTTTAAACTAATAATGGCTACTAAGAGCACATGGATATGAAGCTGTAAAATAATTATATAACACTCAAATATTTGAACTACAATTCAAATAATCTACAATTAAAATCATTCTGCCAAAACACAGGAACAGCACTGGAATGTTTTAACTGGAGTTCTTCTATATTATCTTCCAATATATTCACTTGAGAAATAATAACAACAAAAACAACAAAAACAACAAAAACAACAAAAACAACAAAAACAAAAACAATAATAATAATAATAATAATAATAATAATAATAATAATAATAATAATAATAATAATAATAATAATAATAATAATAATAATAATAATAATAATAATAATAATAAGTTACTTGATAAATTACTTGCTAAACTGCTGTAGATTAAGGAAAATATTAAGGCCTAAGCACTTGTACCTGTAGCACTTAGTATCCATAGTAGATGAAAAAATATAGTTGTCAATGGATTGCATATAATACTATCAGTACTTAAAGCTGGAAAATTCTTCAATACTGGAATAATAAGGCCTTCTTAACCATCCAATTCAGTACAGCTTTAAATGCAAATATTATACCCAAATCCTCCTACAACTTTTATTGGCCACCCAATACAATTACAGGATATCAATGAAAAATGAACTTACAATCATTTAGTTAATGAAGGGAAAACTCAATGGGATGGCATGTATTTCAGCTCTCTTTTATGAAGATCTAAGACAGGGGTGTCAGACTCAATTTTATTGAGAGCCACATCAGGGTTGTGTTTGACCTTGGGATCTGGGATGGGCGTGGCCAGGCTGGATGTGGCCAGATTGACATCACTTGTGTCAGGATGTCTGTGGTGGCCCTAACGCTCTGCCAGCAAAAATGGTCCCCCAATCTTCATTTTTGGCTATGACGATCTCCTGCAACCATCTGCCAGTGAAAACAGGGCTCAGGAGGGCCATGCGCAGCTCTCCTGAGCTCTGTTTTGGCTGGCAGAGGGACCGTGGGCAGGTCCTTTGCTGTTTCCAGGGCAGCTCTGCGGGCGAGATCTAATCACCCTGCAGGCTGAATCCAGCCTGAAGGTCTTGAATTTGACACTCCTGATCTAAGAATATAACACAGTACATAAAATCAACTACTGATGCACGAGTATTTTAGTTGTCAACTTTTGTCCTGTTTTAAAAGTAGTGACTAATAATTTAGGCAGTAAGTTCTCTACCTAAAAGATTACAAAATTGCACCAAATGTGGATGGGACTTACAGGTTTTTTACATCTCAACCATTTTTGAGTATCCTCACCCTGCTATCTAATAGGCATTCATTTGTTACAATTCTTTCTCAAAGCATTAATCTGAACTGAAGAACAATATTTTCTATTTCTATTATGAGAGGCTACAGAGTTGCCCTGGTTTCTCCTCAATTAATGTTCACATCTCCTGACATAGTTATCTGAATCCTGGAGTTAAATAGATGTTCAAAAGAGCTGCAGCCTCATGTTACTTTTAATGATTGTTTGACTGAGCACATTCAGCTTATTATACAATCTCATTTTGCATTTTTTGTCTGCACTGAGTTATTGACTATGCCAAGTTAATCAGCTTCTAAGAAATCATTTCATGTGTCTTTAATATTATAAGACACATTTGAAGAGAGGTAGAAACACCATATTGTTCTTCAATAGTTCAATACTTCATTTTCTTATCTTAGGTGAGAGTGTCTTTAAAATTAGCTATGCTGGCCCCTCATGACCCATTCAGCATTAATAGCAGGCTAACATTTTCATCACAGAACAAAGGAATATTAAATCAAATAAAAATCTTTCTTAGAGCCATTGACCTCTGTAAAATTATGTAAAATTATCTAACAAAAATTATAGAACAGGTAGCTAGATTATAATGGTCTAATTGATCAGAACTATGCATTTTTTAGGAATAATTTTAAATCCTTGGAAATTTATGCATATGATTGGTAAGAGGAAAAAATGGGTGCCTGAATTGCATTTCCCCTTTCAAATCTGCCACATAACCCTTTACCCTGGATGTGAGGTTTCCACACTCTCACATTGCAAGGAAAACAAGGAAGCCATTCGTAGCACATTTTCTACATATGTCAGTATCATTTTTTCTAGAAGAAAATGAAAAATCATACAAATTTTAGTGCTTTATGCTTTAGTCATAATAATCACAGAATTTTCATTACTAATAATGAAACTATAAAATAATTGATCAACTATAAAATAATTGTTTTCCATTGTCTACAATAAATAGAGAAAATAAAAAAAAATATTTACCAAGAACTGAAGCTAGGCATGTTCCTCCATTCTGACAATAATTGTTACAATGGTTAATTTCACATCTGTCCCCTGAATAACTTGGCCAACAATAACATCTTTGATCACCTTTTTCATTTATAACACATCTACCTCCATTTTCACAAGCCAGTTTACAAGTCTCATCTGTACTTAAGATATAAACACAAAGATCATGAGAGGAGATGATTATCACTTTCACTGTTCATCCAGGAAATGAAATTAAAGAACCAGAATAAAGAAATTGTTAGCACAGAAGTGTATTAATGGACACAATATCAGTTACAACCATCCAGTGCTGTTTGCTGCTCAGAACTCAGGTGAATGTTTCTTCTCAAGGCATTGCTACTAATAGAGTTCTGCAAAGCACTCAACTGAGTAAGTCATGCAGCACATTGGTATAAGTAAAACATCATTGTTGAAGCACTGAAGTAGCACTAACTTTCCATAGCCATGACTTCCTTTGAAGTTTCTCTTAAGTATTCTGAATTAACGTTTTGCATACACAGATAACATTTCCATTAGAGGTAAAAAGAATGGTTATGGGGAACTGGCATGCTGAACTGTGAAAGTTACCAAGCCTTCAAGAGGACCCTGGAAGCTATGAATGTAAGTGTTTTCTTTGTGCTAGCTTCCTTTGTAAATTCTTTGCACAAATCTAAACTTAGTGTAATTGGTACAGCTGATCTGTGCACTCATGTTGAATTAAAATGTTGTAGCATCATCAAACAAAAGTAGATTTTTCCAAAATTGATAATGTCCCGATATATTTGATATTCAAATCCCAAATGTCACATTTGTAAACTGCAATATTTATTTCTTTGCCAACTTTGTGTCTTTATATTTATATGTGGAAACTGATGTGATTATTGTTATCATTGTTGTGATTCATTTGATTGGTTTTAACCTCGTTATGGATGTTTTGTTTATGTATCCAGTAAGCTGCTTTGAGACTTTTGATTGTAGAAGAGCAGAAGTATAATATATAAATAACTAACAGCATTGAGGGGTGCTGATGTCCTTTAAAATATGTAAATTTAGTGGGAGGGAAATTCAGATAATAGAATACAACTTTTAGGTAGATTTGACTTTAAAAGCCAAGATTTTAGAAGTCAAATACTCAGGTTATTAATCAAAATTAATAACCTGCATGTTTACAATATTCAAATGCATTCATTTATTTAGATTTCAGACATTGAAAGAAATATAAAAATAGAGAATTTAGCATTATTCACTCATCCACAATTACTTTATATAAGATTAAGTGCTTAAATAAATGTCAGTACCCACCTAACATGTTCAAATCACTGCATTTTCCATTAAACATTGCCTTTCCTTCTGGACATATGCAAGCTGCACCTGAAGGATTGAGTAAACACAGGAACTCACAGGTTAACTGCAGACAAGGATTGAGTGCTATTCGGAAGGAGAAAAGAAAGAAGCGTAATATGGATTATTTTTCAAATAAATAATGAAATAAGAAGCAAGGCCCTTATAGTATAAACGTTAAGATTTAGCCCTGAGCCTGTCCCCCAATCCCATTAATAGAAGGGAACAACTAAAAACAAATCCTGATCCTCTGTTTTCATGAACAGATTCTCAGACAAGAAGTGGTAAGCAATTTGGTATCCTACAGTTTATGGAAGCCATAAACACAAATAACAAGAAACAGTTTCATATAGTGGTTAAGGCATCAGGTTAGAAACTGGGAGAATTATGAAGCCAGATGGGTGATCCTGAGCCAGTCACTCCCTAGGAAGGAGACAATTGCAAACCATTTCTGAAAGACTTTGCCAAGAAAACTATAGGCATAAAACAAAATAAAAAAAATGACTTGAAGGAATAAAAAACAAAAAGGACAAAAGACAAAGCAAACCAAGAACCAAAAACCTAACCAAACACAATCTCCCTCAAACACCTTTAAGATATCAGGATTTCATTTTATTTATTTGTTTTTTATACAAATTTATAGGGAGTCTACACCATAAATTGTAATGAAGAAGAAAATATACCACACTTCGTGTCATAATCTACTTCATGACCTCTTCCCCAACAACGTGTCTCCAACTAAAGAGCACCTTTAGCAGTAAAGGCTTATTGCAAGAGAAGATAATTTATGGGTGTCCCAAAGGTTAGCAGGGAAGAGATTGTTATAATAAAATATTTTTCTTCTCTTGTAACTACAAAACATTTTATTATTAAGCCCAGTAAGAGATCTTTCTATAGCTTTTATAGATAGAGCCATGGTAGCGCAGTGATGAGAGTGTAGTATTGCAGGCTACTTCTGCTGATCACTGGCTGCCGGCAGTTTGGCAGATTGAATCTCACCATCCTTCCATCCTTCCAAGGTCAATAAAATGAGGATCCAGATTTTGGGGGGCAATATGCTGACTGTAAACTGCTTAGAGAGGGCTGTAAAGCACTGTGAAGTGGTATATAAGTCTAAGTGCTATTGCTATTGCTATTCCTAATGCTATCCCAAAATAGCTCATTTACTCAGTCTCTGAAGTCTAATGTATCAATGCATGGGAAGGGGTGAATAAGTTATATATTTATTTTGTATGCTATTTTGAATATTGAAATATTTTAATTTTTTCCCCTGAAAGTAATAAAATATACTCACAATGTATTTGCTTGTAGCGATGTGAAATCAAGGCACTTTTTGTTTTATCAGTCTCCAAATTCAAATATTCTACGGCACCATGGCCAAATTTTTGCACTCTAAATGCACCATTTTTAGGTCCAGCTCCATATATATAGTTCTCAAAAATATCAATTCTATGAGGATGTAGTAAGCCTTAAATAAGTAAAAAGAAATACACATTTCAATTTGGATGACATTTCTATACTAACATATAAACTAATGATGGTATTTTTGTAGTGATATTTTGATTTTATGAACAGCATCTGAAGTTGATAAAGTTGACAAGAAAAATAAGGAATCCAATGTGACTTCTCCACTGGAAATATGCATCCTTCCTATCCAGCAAAAGATCCAGATGAAGTACTTCAACTGATAATTATACTTTAGAATTTATCATACAGTATTTTGGAGTTCAATACAACAAAAAAGGCAAATCTTTTATACCACTTTTCATATTTAATTTCTTTCTTCTGAACAGGGAGTTCTTATGAACAGAATGCATGGAGAATCTGAATTAGCTTTTAACATTACAGAAAATTTCCTCAGCTAAAATAATTCAAATAGGAAAGTTATTATTATCATTTTCTAATACTTATGCAGAAGCATCAAAAGATAACAAAGTACTTTGTCCTGTAAACAATGCAGTAAAGCATAATCTTTTGTCCTTCTGTTCATTGACTTCAATTTGGTTAGAATTTAAAAAAAAAAAACCTCTAGGAGAAAACAAAATCTTGGGGATATGCACAGTGTGCATTGCACATGCACACACATGCACACATATACATCCAGTGGATATATAAAAACTTTACACACCCTTAATAAAATGCCAGGCTTTTGAGATGTAAAAAAATCAGACCAAAATAAATCAAATTTTATTCCAGTTTTAATACAACATAAAAACTGTACAATTCAATTGAAAACAAACACACCTTACCAGTAGGGGTCCTTAGGCAAAGACTCCCTAATCTGGCTACTTCAGATATAAGAGCCACAAACGAAGAGAGTCATAATGACTCAGATGATGCCAAGAAGCATCACAAGGTCTGTATCAGATGTTGGGGAACCAGTAAAATCTGACAGTAAATAGGTTATTGGAATAAATCATTCATAAATGAAAGAATCTGGAATTGATGGAATGCTAAAACAGCAGATGTAATGAGACGTGATACATGAAGCATAGGAGGATACTATGGACGGATGAAAGACCTACATCTACACTGAGAAATAGCCAATCACCCAATGCTTCAGCATAGTGAAGAGAAAGATGCTTTCATAAACAGATAGGCTAATTATACATTACTTCCTGGACTCAAGAAAACCCAGAAAAACAAATTGTCCAATCTCTGCTTAAAAATCTCAAGCGATTTTAATTTATTTTATTTATTTGTAAATTTTAAATTTGTAAAGCTTTGCAAACTTGTAATTTTGTAAAGCTAAACAGTCAACCCTTATAACCAATGCTTAATGGGCTTGGACAACCTCAAACTACGCCGCCTATGGTTGGATGTAAGCATAGTACACAAAATTATCTGCTACAATGTCCTATCAGTCAATGACTACTTCAGCTTCAACCACAATACAAGAGCACACAACAGATACAAACTCAATGTAAACCGCTCCAAACTTGATTGCAGAAAGTATGACTTCAGCAACAGAGTGGTCAATGCCTGAAATGCACTACCTGACTCTGTTGTTACATCATCTAACCCCCACTCCTTTAACCTCAAACTATCCACTATTGACTTCACCCCATTCCTAAGAGGTCTGTAAGGGGTGTGCATAAGTGCATAATTGTGCCTAGAATTTATTCGTACCTATTTATTTGTACCTATTTTCATGTTTATACTTATACATATTATCTTGTAAGCGACTGACAAATCAAATCAAATCAAATCAATTAATTAATTAAATGCTCAGTGGAGAATTATATTCAGACATATACTGGAAGATGACAATAATGCCCTCACAAAATTCTTTACAAATGCAAACCAATAAACTGAATACATTACAGCCTCTGTAATAATCCTGGAGGTGGTTGATTACACAATTAAGATGAGAAGCAATGCATACACTCCCCCCTACCCCCAGAAAATGAGATTAAAGGATAAGATCAAGGAAATTTGGAGATAAATTAGTAAACTGCTGGAACTACTTGGCTAGTGAAAAAAAACCCAGCTCCTGTTTCCATGTGAAGCCCTATTGACTGTTAAACAAGGTCTCAGAGCACTGGCTACTAGGCTAAGGAGCTATATTAGAGAAGCAGAGGTCAAGAAGGTAAATGTCCTGTTCTCTAAAGAACCAACTAAAGTATAATCCCAACTGCAACGCAATAATACAGTAACAGCAGAACCAGAAGGAAAAAGGGAAGATACATAACATTACTGCAAAGTGTCTGCAGGAATTGAGAGCAGACCACAGAAAGATTCCAGTAAAAGAACTAATTATTATCACACTATTAGACATCCAGTATTGAATCAAGAACGTGAACTGCTGGACAGCATCTGGCCTGGAACTTATTCATATCTTCTGTCAAAAATGCATGATTGCTTAGCAGCACACAAGAATCACCAGCTAGGAGCAGATTCCCAACAGACTCCCACTCAGATTGCTGAACACAAGGAAATATGCTGGTTATGAAACAGCTTCACATCCTACTAGCAGACAATAATAACAACATGGAAAGTCCTATCAGGTACCAAAGCCACCAAGCTATAGGACCCATATGGCTAAGTATATAAGCATATCTCAGAAGGGCATTGAGAACAATACCAGAGGCTCAAAATACCAGTTGCTCATAGATATAACAGCTGTTCAAGATGTAAAGCCTAGACAATCTAAGAATAGTTGGAATTAATTACAGGAAATCCTATGACTCAGTGACATAAACATGGATCTGTGGATACTGGCATTATACTGAGTCAACAAGATATTGGTTGCCCTGTGACTGTGAGATACCAAGGTACTCATAACTGGTTTGTAAAACTACCAGCAGGTCACATACCTGCTTGATACCCCACAGTCACATAGCAACCAGAAAGACAAGGCAAGGAAGATAGCAACTTCTAAATATCATCAAAAGATGGGGACATGAAGAGCCAGTTTAATGAAAAGAGCAAGATCCACACCGTCAACCATCAACACATATACACTGCCATGTATTAAATACCTTGCTGGTATACTGAATTGGCCATGAAGGACATGGAGACTGCCAATGTGAAGACCTGGAAGCTCCTCATAATGTATGAAACCTTCCACCTGAAGTCCAACACCCAGAAACTGTACACCTGCCCATCCATGGGCAGGTGGAGTCTAGGAATGTCAAAGCCACTGTCCTGAATAAAACCCGGAGTGTTCAATCAAAAGATGTACCCATTGATATTCTGCTGAGAGAATGCCTGAGGTAGCAGCAGATGTAGAAGGAAATTTAGACAAAGAAAGTACTATGGCAAGACAAGATCCTGCATGGGATAATGGAAGATAATGATCAGCACTTAAGCACTGATCATAGCAGTACTAGAACAGGCACTAAGCACCTTTAGAGAGGCCTCTGAGACAATTCTAAGAGACACATGCCGACAGGATGTAAGATCCAGGAAGGAACAGCATATATTGAACAACCCAAGCAAGTAACTGGCATTGTGTATAGGAACACCTGCATAATGTATGGGCTAGACCTTCCCAAGTCCAAATGGGAGATTCCACAGGTCTTTGAGAATAATAGAGCTAAGAACCTGTGGGACTTCCAGATCCAGACGGACAGGTAGGTACTGGCCAATCAATACTATGACAGATATTGTGATAGTAGACCAGACAGAAGATAGTGATGGTCAGTGGTGCCAAGGGACAGCAAAATCAGGAAGGAGTTTGAGAAACTGGAGTACCAAGGCCTTAAGTAGGAATTAGAAAAGATGTGAAAAGTAAAGGCCAAACTGGCTCAGTGGTAGTACGAGCACTCGGAGCTGTGACTGCTATGCTGAAACAATGATTCCAAAAGATCCTGGGAACATTAGAGCTCTCTATCCAGAAGAGTGCAATGCTGGGAACAGCTAAGATACTGAGCAGAACCCTCAAACATTTATACAAATATACACTTACCTTGTTTGCTGCTAACACATATAACTGAATCAGAGCCATCAAAACGAATACTGCCAATTACTGATAATTCAAAATCAGCCCAGAACAAGCGTTGACTGAAGTTATCAACCACTAGACCTGCAAACATATTAGTTAAGAATTTGAATATAAAACACTGCATAAAAAAATAATCTTGCAATCCTAGATTTTTTTACAGAACTATACAAAACAATAGGTGAGACCAAATTTTAGAAGTGTGCTTCTAGATTTGAATTTCTCCATAGAACAATGTAGTTAGTCCCAACATGCAGACAGTTATATAACTCTTGATATACTTAAATCCATCCTTTCAAGAAAGATGCATAGGAACAGTGCCTGTAGTGTTTGAGAATGCAGATGTTATACATAACAACTGTTGGATGAAGAAGTCTCCAAAAGAGAACCCTGGTATAAACTGCCTATATAGTAGTTTGTATTTGGATGCTACATTAATGGATTAAAAGAGGACCTAAATTAGGGATGAGGATAAATGTGAAGGAAACTCCGTCATCCTTCATACTTACAAAAGTAAGGTTTCTAGACTTGATGTAACTCCCAGTTGCAAAAAAAATTTGCACATATGAAAGAAAGATATGAAGAAATACATATTATCTTAGAAAGCCTGCTTTACATCAGACTAAGTACGAAAAGAAGGTAGGAAAATTTAGATATTAGTATAAAATGGATACAAAAATTTAAAAGATGGTGGGTAGAAAATGTATGCTAAAAATTAAGCAAATTAAAATATATGCTAAAAAGATTAACAATAATATAAATATTTTAAAGCAGATTATTATTTTTTAAATCACAAATAGAAAAGGCAAAGATTAAATTAATTTAAGGAAGAGAAATGTTAATGAGAAAAATCAAACATGCCATATTCACCTATTTAAGTAAACTGACTACAAATTCATAAAATAAATCTATTATGAGGTTTCATAAAATCACTATAACGTCTAAGCAAGTAAATGAAGGTATATCCAGGACCAATAAATTAATTGATCATGATAAATAAGTTGAATATTATTGAATTCCTATATATTGTTTGTTTGCAACAGAGTACTTCACTTTGCAATATTGATTTCACATTCAGCATTAATTATGGTGGAATCAATGTGCATTATCCAAAGTAAAAATTGGCTTATAATGAGTATTACTGAATTCTAATCCAGTCTAAAATTGGCTATGCTTGACATCTGATTTTCACTTCGGAAAAATCATGAACATTGCAGTTATCTACTGTAATTTAAATCAGCTCCAACTTTTCCAAGGTGCAGACATTTAATTTAGATTTTGTTCAATCTTTGACAAGACATTAAAAATATCTCAGTAATACAGAGTTTTGTTCAGAGTTTCGCAATCTGCCACTGTTTTGATAATATTTTTATTTGTTAATATTTTAACACTTGATTCATACACTCTAAATGATAGGTAAAACTTTTATGTCAATACTGAGAGCACATATATGCAAATAAGAATAATAATTTCTCCTAACAACTCTAGTATATAAGAGCAAAAACAGAAATACGCTAATATAACATTGTATTAATCTTTCTTGTTTCTTAGAAAGATTGAAAACACAGTCTTCTTTAATTGCTTGCCGTGCTAAGTCTCCAATAATTTCCTGATTCCCAAGATTTCATTCTTTACCAAGGAAACTTATGTCTATATTCTATAGTAAAAAAAAATCACAGATATATGTAGGATGCAAAGATACCTAATGTCTATAATGTACATTATTCCTGTAATGTATACTTACAAAAAGCTGTTCATTTTTCATACCACTTTCTTAAACTTTACGTTATATTTCTTGCATAACTTTTATATATTACATATAAATTTCTAAGATCAATATACAGATTGTTATGTCAACTCAGATATATTGAGATATATTGTTAAAATAATATTTCCTTGTAAAATTCCAGTTTAAAGAATGCTTTGATAGTGGCATGCTTTATAATTGTTAGGATTATATCCACACTGAAGGACTTTCTTTACTGTACAAATAAGAATGATGTCAAAGCATTCTTTCTCACATTGTCCTTCATTATTCTTCTTAGTCATATGTGGAGATAATTGCTAACCTGCACATATTATCAATGATTGAATAAAATATTAATATTAATTTATCTGTACAATGAACTTTAACAATGTGGATATTATTGATTTATTTGTATGCTACTCATTCTAATAGTCAGAAAGCAGCAATTGTGCAATCTGTCTTACCAACCTGTAAGGTTAGTAAGAAAATATCACATGCATTGATTTGCTTATTTATTTTAAAAGCTATAGATAATAAATTATAGAAATTTTAAAAAGATGTAATGGTCAAATGCAGCTGTAACTATTTGTCACTGTATATGGAAACTTTTAAAATTGTTCTTTTGCAATCAAAACAATCAGGTACAACTCACAGTGATGGAAACAGGATGAACATTGCCCAACATTTTACACTGGATCCCAACAGTGAATTCAAGTGTATAAGTTATGTACTACGTGTCACAACATTGTGGTGCATATTTCATTTCATATTGATTTAAAAGATTGGTATAGCTACTTATCTTAAAATGCAACTCTGGATGGTTCATTATGTCATTTACCCCACTTAATCCTTGCAGATACTATGACTGAATTAATAAGCATCAAAAAACAAGTACTATAGTTCTATATGGTATATATTGTTTTATATATTGCAAAGATATGTTATCCTAAAAGTACAATCTGGATATGATATTTCAATAAAAGAAAAAAATGGTTCTGTGGAAAGTACATCCTTGCAACAAAAATTAGAAAAAAGTAATTCTTGCAGCATATAGAAAACTATTACATAAAATACCAAACAATACACAAAATACCAAATCAGGATTATTACTAGGTTGCAATATAACACAGAATAACACTTCAGAATAGCTGAAATAAAGTCCATTAATATATAATGTATTATTAAAACTTAGCTGTACCTGTTGGTCTTTGTAAATTTTTTTGTACTATTATCCTCCTCAAAGTACCATCCATCGCTGCTTCTTCTATATGAGAACGATCTCCAATTACAGTCCAATACATCATGCTGTAAATCCCAAACATAAATCACATAGTACTATTCCATTATACTTAACACAAAGAGTCTACTGCTATATGTCAATTTATTTATGTTCTTCTGAGAATTCACAAAACTACCTATCTTTTATTTTGAAACTGAAGAAACTCTATTCCATGAACCCAAGTGAGAATAATGCCCAGATATAAGCTCTAGACCATGTACATGGTAACTTGTCATGGGATATTTTAATATCTCTGGTTAATTATGGATGTGCTATAATGTTCTTACAAGCATTCATTCTATGGTAAGATCTAAAGATTATGACTTCCTGTCGGCCCTGGTCAGACATATTCACGCAGGACTGAGATGTGAAGTCAGGAATAATAAGCCTGGCTAGTTAGCATTGCTAGGGATGCAGGATAATAAGCCAGTGGCCATTCTTTATCCATGTCACTTTATAATATCCTCTGAGTAAAGGCCAAGGATTCCTTCTTTTAAAATTGCCAGTTAGTGGTGTCTTCATAACACAGATTTATTTTTGTCTTGTTCCCTGAATGTAAACATGCATCTGAGAACTCTCACATATTTTCCCAAGGCATACGACAATATTTTATTGAGCTATGGTTTATTTTGTTTCTAAATAGCATCTCCTAGCCATTGTTTGAATTGTAATAAGAAGTGGAAGTTCAAGGCAGTATAGATGTAATCAGGCTCAAGTGAAATGAGTACTGAAAACAGATATATATTTTTCAGTGTTCTTCTGTATGTTATTTTCTGCATTGTATGTTTGTTTCAGTCCTCTGCATATTCATATTTCTATTCTTTACCAGGATCCATTGGATTATTCAACTGGCTATTATTTAAATTAAAATATTAAAGTCATTCTAGCTGATCTCATAGGGAATTTGCATTTTGAATAATTTTAAATGAGAATTTTCCGACAAGTAAAGAAGCAGGCAAGAAAGGACTAATTTCCTTCTCTGTGAAGAGTAGGGCCAAGCAAACACAGAAACTATGTCATTCCAGAGGCACTTTCATTATATAATAGTTCACATAATGCCTATCATAAAAGTTCTTGTTAACAACATACCCTTTCAGCGGATTTACGGCAATTGCATATGGTTCTCCTGCCATATTTGTAAGGAGTCTTGTGCAGTTTGGTCCATTTATTTGTCCCACATTGATGGAGTATCTTAAACTTGTCCAATGAGTTGTATAATAACTAAACCAATGCATTCTGGAATGATCAGTCCAGTAAATGTTTCCAGCTATCCAGTCAACTGCAATGTCTCTAGGGCGTTTGAATTCAGGACACTAGAAAGAAAGCAAAAATAAAATAAAAAAAATAGATGTTTTAAATCGCTCTGCTATTTAATTATTTGACCTGATTGGTTTATAAAGAAGCCTACCATTTTAACATTGAGCTTGAAAGAACATTTAAAGTATAAAAATCTATATATTTTAATAGCCTATATTGCTTTCAAATTTATATTTTTCCGAAAATATTTAGATATCATTCTACTTTATGCTTCATAGATTGCCACAATTGCTTTGTATATTGTATTTTTGCCTTTTAAGCCATTAAGATTTTGCAATTGCCGTTTCATAATTTCTTCATGAGTATATATAACAAAGAATAGCTCTAAGGGGACCATATAGTAGCAATGATACAAATGGTATTTGGAGTATCAATTGATAGGGTTTAGCAAACAGGTGAAAAAACCTCAGCTAGTCAACTGAAGGAGCGCAATACAACTATGCAGCGTTGAACTCGACTCACCTTCTTCTCCTGCTTCCTGCAGCACACTTATTTACTTATTTGATTTCTAATTTCTGATTAACTTCAAGCAGGCTGAACAGGGACAGCCAAAAGACCAGATGTGGCATGGGAGCTGTAAAATGCTCAGGTTTGTTGTAGAGAAAGCTGTTGCACAGCAGCTTCATAGGGTTCTGGATGAAGTGGATTATTATCTGGACCCCTTGCACTCAGGATTCAGGCTGGGATATGGGATTGAGATAGCATCGATGTCACTCTTGGATGACCTCTAGCAGAAGCAGGGGGTAATGTATCCATTTTTGCTCTTCTTGACCTCTAAGCAGGTTTCTATACCATTGATCATGGTAGCCTTCTGGACCAGCTTGGAAGTTGGGGTTTGGCAGCACAGTGTTGTGCTGGTTCTCCCTCTTCCTCTGCAGTTAATTCCAGTTGGTTTTGATAGGAGGGTCCAGCCCAGGCCAGCTCACTTGAAATTACAACAGTGTTAGACAAAGGGACTTATAACCAGTGCCTAACCTTCAGATGTTGTTGCGCTCCATGGTCATGCAATTGCAATTTGGACACTTGACAACCTGGTTGTGCCAAGCACCCCAAAATCATGTGATTGCCATCTGAAATATTTCCTACTGACTACTCCCACAAAATCAAGAGGGAATTCAGTAGGAAAGATAGCAGGCTTCAGTCGCCTGGGGAGTTTGAGTTTGGATTTCTGATTGAGTTTCAGGATGGATCTTTTTCAGCCATTTTTGATAGCAAAAATACTGCTCGGATGATTTTGTCCCATACTGAGTGGAATCTCCTTTTTTCAGCCAATAAGACTGATTGAAAATGGACTCCAGTGAATCTGTTCATTTTTTGCTGTCAAAGAGGCTGGATGAAAATTGATTTTTTCATTCTGAGAACAAAAGTGTTGCGCAACAGATTTATGTTGCCTTCCACTGGGCAGAGTGTCTCCAGCAGACAGAGGGGAATGCAGGTCTGCCCTAGAGAAAAGAAGCTTGGATCATGAAGCTTCTGTGCATAGAGAGGAGCTACCTGTCCTCCTTCAGCAAGCTGTTTTATTTTTCCAGTTTTTTTTTTCTCACTTTAATGACTGTGCCTGGCAAAGGCAAATCAGAATACATGGTGATATTCTTTATAATTGCCATGAGTTACAACCATGGTTTGGGCTCAATTATGGTCCTATGCAGGGGGTGAGATTCAAATTTCTTAACAACCAGTTCTGTGGGCATTGCCTAACTTGTGGGTGTGGCTTGGTGGTCTGGGCATGGCTTGTATGTAAATATTGTAAATATTTATGTAAATATTGAATTTTTTATTTAAAAAGAGCAACTTTTACCCAAAATCAGGCAAAGCAGGCAGGCAAATTGAGTTGCTCACAGAATCACATATTTACTCTGAGATCTACCTTTCTGCAATCTTCTGCCTGAGTCTACACTGAAAAATAGAAACTTCAGTCCCAAGGAAGGTTCAGCTCTGCTCTCACTTCTTCCCTCCCCAACCCCCTGAATACCACCCCTGACTGGGCCTCTCAGGGAAGCCTCCTGGGCAAAGGTGAAGCAATACAACAGTGATTTAGATTAGCTAGAAAGCAAGAAATCCAACGATTTCCTGATTTCTAGCTAATCTAAATCGCCCAGCACAGTTGATCTTCAGAAAACAGCTGATGGTTGGGGCAGGGAAGGAAAAATACCAACTTGCCAAAAATTAGGTGAAGGCACAACACAAGCAAGTTGGATGGCGTGCATGCCAGGTAAAAAGTGACTGGGCAAGGCAGGACGGGGCCAGCCAATGGCGCGATTTGCCAGTTCTCCGAACTGTGCAGAATCAAAACAACCAGTTTTATAGAACCAGTGCGACCAGGTAGAATCCCACCCCTGGTCCTATGTCAAGGACAACTATAGCGATATTCCAACTCCTGCAAAGACTCTTCACAGTCTATAGAAATGCCAATGTGGGACAGAAGGAAGTCACCTGGGGCTTATCTGAATTAAATACCTTTAAAAAGCAGTTTTAAAATACAAATATATACCATTCTTAATTTTTTTTAAAAAAATTAAATTATTAGAAATATATGCATTGATAGACAAATAATGTATAGGAAACAATAGCTTTTGATTCAATATCCACAATTCCTTTTTTGACTTTTGAAATTACAATTTAATTTATAAATATGCACCATAAATGCAATATAGGATAAATATTTCAATTATCATGGATAATTGGCCAAATCAAGATATTGATAATCAGAAATAACATGACAATAAACCAATCAAAGCTGAGAAGTACTGAAATCTACTGTATTGCTTGTTGCAGCCTACGTAGGAGATATTTGGATATACAAAGAAATAAGACATTGGTATTAAATCAGCTTTTGGCACTCTCTGAGCTTGGTTGTTTGCCCTTGATTAAGTAATGGCCTCAGCGCCACCACTGAAAATCTTCAGCTAGCACTGAATGTTACTTAGTTGGTAATGTAGCCTAGTTTTCAAGAAAACAACCAAGTCCAGAGAACATCAAGGACTCCATAGTTCAATCCTGAGCTACGTATATTCTCTTTTGATAGTATCTTTGTATTATAGCAACAAAGAAGTCTTCTTTGGGTGGCACATTTTACAGATGCTAAATATATTTTTTATTTGGTCACAACCTATCAAACTCTAATGTGTACATATTTTTATTCTTAAGGTGATGATAATTATGAACTAGTTCACCTTGAAGAAGACCTTTTTTTAAAATCATAGTAAATCAGTTCCAGGAAAAATACAACACAAATTTAATCTACACTGAGTTACCATGGTTAACAAGGATAAAGAATTGGAACTCTAAGTTTTCTGGAACTTTTTGTATTTGGAAACTGTCACATTTAAATGAAAAAAGAATTCCAAGATAAAAACATGCAAAATATCTCAGAATTGTTGACTTACTATCACACCGCTATTGCTTTGTCTTCTTTCTCCCCCATTGACCTTTTTATAGAAAATGCCTCCTGGATTAAATTGAGTACTCCAAATAATAATTTCCCCTTGATAATATAGATCTATTCCAGTTATTCTTGAGTTATGTTCAATGTGTGTAATCTGTTGATGAACATCACTGTAGTTGAATGGATATACAAAACCCAGGATATCAGTGTCATTAGCAATGTAGAGAACTTGATCTTCAGAGCCTGGAAATTGTTGTAATGAAATACAAAAATAAAGTAAATTTCAACTATTAAAAAGGAGAGAAATTCATTTATTTAATGTTTCATACTTATATGGTTTGTTTTTATATTGCAATCCATATCCTACTTATCTTCAAATATTTTTAAATTTAACTGAATTCAATAGGAATGATTCCAGTGTTAAGTAATGTGTTGAAGAAAGTCTTATGACAATTTCTTATTTACCTGAATTTACTTAACTAACACATACATTGTTATTCTCATTTCAATAATAATATATACTGAAACACATTCTTTCCCCCTCTTTTAAATTATTCCTTCCTCTACCTGTTTTAAAAGTACAGGACAAAGTTTTATTACATTGTATGTAGATTTTTTTCCTATTTTCAAAATTTCTTGAAATATTAAGACCTGTTATTAGAATAGAAAGTCTTTGGTCTTGGTTCTTACAAAAAGTTTTGTTATAGAGAGTTGTCTTGGCATGAGTTCTATAGGATTGCTTCTTGTCCCATGCTTTTTGCTTCAATACAAAGCTATTATATGATATTACAGGGAATTCTGAATGAGTTTTATCAACAGGAATTTTATTTCACCCTATAATAATAACTTTGTTATTAAATTTCTTAATTTGGATAATAGTCAATAAATTGAAGCTCAGCTAGTAAATTTATGAATTTAAATGTTGTTGCTTCTTTGGGAGAAAGACAGTATACTGTTATCCATGTCCTGATAACTTCTCATCTGTAATCATGTAATTAAAGTTTTCTTTGGAAATTTTCAGGAAACATCAATTAATAAAATTACAGCTATCAGGGCAGCATATTTGCATCAGTTCTTGCAAATTTAAAAGGAATTTTTAGAATTGCTTTATATATTTTTGAATAAATTATAGGTATTAGAGTTAATTTTCAAATAGACTTAGGACTATGTCTAAGGAGGAGTACTTGTAGACCACAGTATTGATCTTTCATTCTTTACTTCTTTTCAGAGAAGCATCTAGAAAAAACAGGTTAATTTCAGATGACCTGTGAGGTTTTCCTAAGACATTCATTTCATGCCAACATTTTTTCCCCAGATACTAGGCGTGATATGTTATTTTTAGGCAATTTTTAAAAGTTCAGTAGGTTCTGTAGGCTGCTTGTTTTGTATCTTAAAGTTCCACTATTCCATTTGTGTAAATTGCTATGGAATATTTACTAATGAAGGGCACTGCAAAATATTTTAAGAATAAATAATGGAAAATACATGGAGGTTGTACAGTTTTATTATGGAAAATTGCAAGTATTATGTGTAAACATTAGTAATCTAATGAAGTTTCCATTACAGTCCAAATTTATGTTAAAGCAGAAATAAAAGGAAACTTGTTGATTCCTCAGAAGGGGACATATCTGAGTAATTTTAAAGAATTTCAGTAATATTAGCAATATTTCAAACATACTTTATATGTTTCTGGTATTAGTGTATTTAAGGGAAGGATTGGGATTCTGATTTACTGTTCTGAAAAATGGTTATTTCTATTCACAGAAAATAGTCTAATATAATTGATGGAGACTCCCACTGACAGAGAAGGTAAGACTATTTTCCAAGCAGATCATATGGTATGATCAAGAACTACAAACAAATTACTTTTTAATTTATTGCTTTCAATAATTAAATGAGTGTAATAAATGCAAGATTAAATGTACATTAACAAAAATCAGATGCATAAGCAATTATTCCTTTTAAAACAGAAACAGCATAATTACATTATGTGTTTTTAAGGCTTTTAGTCTCAAATAGAAACCTAAAGAAAAACTTTCTCTGTGTGCTTCTTTTTTGGGCAGAAGATGCACAGTGCATACTGATAAAGTTTAATAATGCTTTGATTTTCTCCTCAGTTCCATACAAAAATATTATGCAGTGAAACAATGCATTTGCATGGTCCAAAAAAAAAGGTAGATTTGTTCACATTTTCCATCATATGCAGGAATGTGAAAAATTTCAAATCAGATTATAAATAAAATGGTTTGTCATCAAAATTACTATATTGCTTTGTTTCCAATTAAGGGGTAAGAACAGAAGAAAAATACTTTTTCATTGTGTCCCGTTGTATTCTTATTTACAGTACCATTGTGCACAAAAGGGTCATAATTGCCGCGTGCACCAGCATCATTTTATTTATTTGTTTGTTTGTTTGTTTTGTCAATTGCTTACAAGATAATAGGTATAAGTAAAAACATAGTTATGAATACATGGGTACATATAAGAAAAATAAAAAAATAAAAGAAACAATAGGACAGGGACAGTAGGCACGTTGGTGCGCTTATGTACACCCCCTAGAGACCTCTTGGGAAAGGGGTGAGGTCAATAGTAGACAGTCTATGGTTAAAGTTTTTGGGGTTTGGGGAAGAAACCACAGAGTCAGATAGAGCATTCCAGACATAGACCACTCTGTTGCTGAAGTCATATTTCCTACAATCCAATTTGGTGCGATTAACCTTGAGTTTGTATCTATTGTTTGCTCTTGTGTTGTTATAGTTGAAGCTGAAGTATTCATTGACAGGTAGGACATTGCAATGTATGATTTTATATACTATGCTTAGATCGGACCGAAAGCGGCGTAGTTCTAGATTTTCTAGGTCTAGAATTTCAAGTCTGGTGGCATAAGGTATTCTGCAATGAGTAGAGGAGTGGAGAACTCTTCTTGTGAAATATTTCTGGACTTTCTCAACTGTGTTAATATCAGATACGTAATGTTGGTTCCAGACTGATGAGCTGTATTCAAGTATTGGTCTAGCAAATGTTTTGTATGCTCTAGTTAGTAGTGTAATATTACCAGAGAAAAAGCTACGTAGGATTAGGTTAACAACTCTTAACATCTTTTTGGCTATGTAGTTACAGTGGGCTCTAGCACTTAGATCATTAGGGATGAGTACTCCAAGGTCCTTGACAGAGTTTGGATCATCAACAAGGTCTTGACTATTCAGCCTGTATTTTATTTTCTGATTTGTTTTGCCAATATGTAGGACAGAGCATTTATTTGTTGAGATTTGAAGGTGCCATTTGTTTGACCATTCTGATACATAGTCAAGGTCTTTTTGAAGGGTAGCAGTATTGTCTGTGGTGTTGAATAGCTTTACATCATGAGCGAAGAGAACCCAGTTGCTCTTGATATAATCACAGAGGTCATTTATGTAGAATATGAAAAGAGTTGGTCCTAGAACACTGCCTTGGGGGACACCACTGTTGACAGGTACAGAATTTGATAGGATGCTCCCAATTTTGACCATTTGTTGTCATGAATTATTTTGTCAGCTTACCTTTTGCAATGCAGCTACTGTTTTTCTCTTTATAGTTCTTTTCACAAGTACATTTATATGACCCTTTTACATTGATACAGAGCTGGGAGCAGATGCCAAATATTAGACATTCATTGATATCTAGAAAAGAAAATTATTTATGATTTGTTTCAAATCACATGCAAGCTGTTGCAGAAAGATGGGACAGATGGCCTTAAAATTTGGAAACAAATTTAGCATTGTTCAAAACAATTCAAAAACAATATTTCAATAGTATAAAGCAGTAATAGAAAAAGTTCAGCCAAAGAACCATTTCTGTAAAGCAGCTTTAAAGTTAAAACTCTGAAGTCCTGTCCTAAACTGGGACAAGACTTTGGCCCTGGAGCTGTTCAATTCTAGAATGCAGCCCTTTTCATGTAGTACAAAGCTTGGGATGCCCTCTATCTAATATAAACTGTGCAAGCCTGGGTTAAAGTATCATAGTTACAGGTATCCATAGGAACCAGTGCATTTTTCAAATGCTGAAAGCTGTATTGCATGTCATGATGCAAGCTCCATAGGTTTTCTACATTTTTTCTTTGTGACAGCACACCACACTGGTACTTCTTTTCCCCCTTTTAATACTCCACTACTGATCATAGGTATAAATCTACAGGCTTTTATTTTTGATCCATGAAACCATTGCAATCAGCAAAACATTTCAGTATTTTCAAATTTCCTGAATTCTAGCTGACTGAATATTGAAGATTTTAACACTCACCACAAGCATGAACACAAATTATAAATATTCCATAAGACACCAAGGACACCAATAGGCTGGTAAATTAATGTGAAATGAATCCAAAGAACTCTCAGATTTGAAATGTTCATACTTCAAAGGACAATACATTTCAAAAAGAGCAGTGTATATTTGGAAAAACAGTTCTTTTTCCAGACTATGCTTTAAGGAGATATTGCATTATAATTACTATAATTCTTAAGGCAGCCATACTTTTATTCAGAGTCCTATTTCTACTGATTAAAGATGCTTTCAGAGGAACGTTATCCCAAAATGTGAAATATACATAATTATAATGAAGTGATATTAAATAATATTTCAATTGAATATATATTAAAATATGTCTCCATGTTTTTCATTAAATGAAGAAACAATAAAACCAAGTAAATTCTTAATTTTGCTGCTATTTAAAAAAATGTTCATCATATTTTGACTGGTTAACTTTCAGGAGAATTTTTAAAAAAATCTGTAATTCCAGTTGCCACAAATGAAATGACTTCCTTTATACTTTAACTGTTATTAAAATCAAACTTCTAACATTGCCTAGTAATATTATGAAACATTTTTATAATTGTCCAAAGCAATGCTTCAGAAATACCTTCACATTGCCAGTTTCTCCTATTCCTCTGAAATCCAGGCTTACATTGGCAGAAAATCGATGTTTTGGTTTTATTGCAATATGCATCATCACCACAAGGATTCACATTATTATCACAGTTGTATTCAGTCAAACCTAAGAACAAACATAAATTTAAATATTTGCCAAACAAAATATTTAACATTTTATACTAACTATGTACAATCATGATTCTTTCTACAAGCAAAATTTAGTACAAAAAGATATATTTCAAACTTGATTTTCACAGAAGTTATTTTTATATGATCTTAAGAAAAAACAGAGTATCACAGAAGTTATTTTTGATTGAAACAAGCTTGGAAATATTTCAGCTTTGACTCCATTTGTATGTTTCAACAGTTTGGAGGATCAACACGTATCATGAATCCCCTCCCAATTATTCCAAATTCATCTTAGAAATTTCTGAATGACTCATTTAATGCAACATGTTAAGCCAGTAAGCATAGGTAATGGAGCAGTATTTTAACCACAATTTGTAACAATAGCTTCTTATAGATTAACCTACTTTAACCATGATCCATGATCCCATTCAAATGTGGACTAATGCCTAATTTATGATTAAGCAATTATCACTTTTTCAGGTAAACAAGAAGGTGCTCCTGCAGTGTCCCTACTATTCCTATTTTGTTTTTCAACTCTCTGGGGGGAATTGGTTGATAAAACAAAGAAACTGGGAAAGGATTAATCTTCTCTCAGTTTCTATGCACTGGCTTCAGCCCTGGTTCCAGGTTTTAGAGTTTCTAAACAGAAACAGCAAAAGTTGTTTGGTGGTTCTGGACAAAAGGAAAAAAAACCTTTCAAAATAGGAGTTGTTTTGATTTTATTGCCTCTGGGAAGGACTTTACTGGATGAATTTCTTAACTATGTTTGACACTAAAGCTGTTAAACTGGGATAGAGAGTAAAGAAAATGACCTCAATGGAGATATTACTTAAAAGACTGCTGTTAATCTAGGATCCTTTTTTATATTCCTTTCAAAAATTTTGAAAATGTTTCAAGAGTTAGTGTTTTGTTTTTTAAAGTTTTTTTAAATGTATATCTGTATGTGTATCTGTGTGCATGTACTTAGATATGATTAGAGATAATTAAAATAAATTAAGAAAGGAGTACATGGAATATCTACAAGGAATCTATGTTTAAATATGATTCAGACCAAATTTGCATGTGAAGACCATCCAAATAGGTCTGAACCAAAATAAATTGGATGTCGGAAATTAACTCTAAAAATTCAAATGTACACATTTTTATTGGATGTTTGAACTTTCTCAGATCAGGTGGAATAACTTAAATTTAATATAATAATTTCTGTCTCACTATATACGAAAGTGTCTAAAAACAGGTAAAGGAGATCGCCAGCAGAATTTCTAATATAATGTCTTTGCATGTTTTATTGGAACCTTAAACAGAGATCAACTTTGAATTTAAATGAGTTTAATTGAAATGCCTAGAGTAACTTGAACAATTTTTCCTGGAGAATATCAGCAGCTTCTTTTTACTGTTTCGCCATTCTTGGGATCCTATATTTCTTCTTTCCCCATTAATTGTTTTCAGGGCAAGGAAAGCAAAATATCAAGGAAATAAGTTGGTGGTGGTGGTTGGTGGTTATGTACTATCTTTCCTCATTCCCTATCATATCTTAATTTTTTTAAAATATGATGAAAATTTTAAAATATATTGTGGTGAAAATTTGCAAACATTACCATAGGCATTTGGGAAAGTTAATGATCTCTAAAAGTTCTATCAACCCTTTTTAAATTCATTTTTGTTGGAGAGTACCCAAAGAAGCTGCAATTATGGTACTCTCTATTATAGCCTAGGAAAACTATTTTCTCAAATCATAAAAAAATGAAATTGAATAGTATTTCTCACTAATCTCATATTTTAATTAAATAATGCCCTGTTTAATTGCTGATCACAATGCTTTGCTCTATATCACAGTCTTCATTTTTTTTCTTCCTTTAAGGATTAACATTCTCGTGTGTCCTTTTTCCTTACCATTTTTCTCCACATGACTACATGATTAGTGTATTTTTCATTTTTTTAGTGTTCAGGACTGAAGTAATAAAAAGTTGAAATAAAAGAGGGTGTTTTATATACATTGAAAACTATATTCCTCCTCTTGGTTCAAGAAATAGGGGACATTTGAGGCAAATGTTTGTAATCTACTGCATCCAGGCATTATAAACTATATAAATATTAATAGACAACTGTGACTCTTTAGCACAATATCATTTTTCTCAACTTCAAAGGAAGCTGTGAAAAATCCATTATACAACTAACACTGCAAGTTGGAGACCAAGCCATATGCAACAAAATAACTGTTTACATTCTGGAAAGAGGATGAACACTGAAGTATCTGACAGTCATAACATAACGGTTGAAGCATTGAGATTCTATAAACGAATCCATCCCATGAACAGATATGTAAAATATCAGTAATTATAATTTGAGTTACACTGTTCAGGTCTATCATAAAAGAACATTAAAATCAATTAGATTATGCATATTCTGTTCTATATTTTTTTCTGTCCTTGAGCATCAAAATGTGGCCATCTTTTAATCAAACTTACTTGTTTTACAGCCTTGTTCATCTGAACCATCTCCACAGTCATCAAACTGATCACATTCTAGTGGCATAGGTATGCACTTCTTATTATTACAAGCAAACTCATCCTTTTTACAAGGTCTGGCTTTATACGTAGTTTTGTCTGCAAAAAGATACATAGGGGCAGTCAATTGTTTTGAACTTTTACTTTGTTCGTAAAATAAATTCAAAAGGCTTTACAGAATGCTGTTTCCTGACATGTTGGTGCCGGCTGTGTAGAAAGCATAAAATAATAAAGGTTTTCTATTGTTCCTGGGGTAGAGAATATGAGACCCCAAATCTCAATATTACAATTGCTTAAAGGAGAAATACATCACTCACAGAGTGATGTCTACTCTATTCATAAATTCAAGTCAATTACAAGTCAACACAGGCTGAATACATAATGAGGGGTAGGGGAGCAGGATCACATTTATAGTTACTTTTCACATACTGTAAAGTGGAGTTTTGCCATCATGTCAATTTAAAGCAACTGAATGTCAAATGAAAGAAGGAGGAATGTGTTTTCCTTATCATGGAAAAATTACTTTTGTGGCCACTAGGAGCTGAAAACAACTTAATGACACATAATCTATCAAATATAGTTATTTCCTAATCTCTTGACATGGAGAAAAAGAATAAGTTCTAAATTTTGGGATGACTAGACACATGAATGTCCATGGGGGATGAATTAGAAAATGTGCATGTTGACATCATCAGGCAAATGTCACAATTTACATATGTACTGTTGACATCAGTATGTTTTTACACAATGGCAGCATTTATCTGATGACATCATCATGCATGTTTAGTCATTTTGGAGCTATTGAGACTTGTTGGTCAAACTGATTCTATACAATGTTTCACTGGCCTCAGCAGGAACAATGAATAGTTAGGAGTTCAACCTATTGACAAAAGCTTTCAATCCAACATGAACATTAATGCTAATCAATAAAGAAAAAAACCTGCAACAAAATTAAGCAAGATCAGAAGCACAATATTGAACTGCTAACTAGGTTTCTGAACGACCATTTGAATACCACTTACTGCTGAGAATAACAATATGATTCCTATTCTAGAAATACAAACGAGTGCTATTACTCTACACTTACAGTGTTTGAGAGCTATCAAAGATGAATTTATTACTGTTATTGTACCGCCATTAGACTGGAATAAATACTGATCCACAAGTCATCTTGAGACATCTGTGAGTTATATTCCCTGTTATTAAGACAAGCAAGGACCCCCCCCCCCAAAGAGTGTTTCTTTCTTGTTTGTAAAACTAAGATTATTTACCACAGTGATCTTCATCTGAATCATCACCACAGTCATCAATCCCATTACATATTTGCTCATGTCTCAAACAAACATGATTATTTCTGCATCGGTATGGCCTGGTTGGAGGGCATGGAAAATTTACTGTGAAAAAAGTCCAAAATGTGTATTATTTGGTTCTGCAGAGGATATGTCTTTTACATACTTATTTGCTTTCATCAAACAGGAAAAATGTAATTAAATTGTTAGATATACTTCTCCTTAATATTACTTTTAATTTAATGTAAATAATTTCTAGTTGATAAGAGAAAATAAGTTGGAAAGCTTTCAATTATGTTCCTCATGAGTCATGAAGAGAAACTTTCTCAACATACTAAGGATCTTCACAAAATGTTGCCTACTTCAAATATAATGAATACAACATGTAATCTTAAGACATAAATTTTCTCCTCATACAAATCAAAGACAAAGGAAAACAAGAGCAGGACTGAAGAAAAAAACAACTAAAGAGAATTTGTCATTAATTGAATATTTTCATTGGGCTGTAGGCCACAAACTTACAACATATTTCTGGAAATTCATCTGAGTTATCTCCACAATCATCTTCTCCATCACAAACCCAAAAATAGAGTTTACAGAGTGAGTTGTTGCAAAGGAATTCATCAGCTCTACATATGTTCCTCCCTAAAAATACAAAATAGCAAAACTAAAATATGTACATCTTATAAATATTTATTTTTAAATGTATATATGTTGGGATACCACAAGACATGGTAGATTTCCATGATTGGAAATCATGGAATGGTAGATTTCCATGATTTTGGCTCAAATAGCTACTAGGGATAAAATTTAAGACTGATAATGAAGAATAGTAGTAGATCCTTCTCCAGTGGAACACAGTTTATGGGAAAATAAGAAGCTAACAATCAGGACATGTATGCACGTGTACTCTTTCAACCAAATTCCCCAGCAACTGGTACCAAACACTCTTTTATCCCTGCAGCCTGAATACTTCCTATTTTTTTCTAATAAGAGAGAAAATCACTTTGAGAACTTTCATTGGGAAAATAATACTAGGACAAACAAGTCAATCCCTCCTCCATCATGACATAGAGGTCCTTCCTATTCTCAGAAAATAGCTATTTACTAAATTTGATGAATCTATAAATTTGATTGTGAATTCCAAAACTGTTAGCTGTCTATGTTTTCCTAATACAAGACATCTTATCTATTTCCTTTTTACCTTTTCATTGCCATCATACTGCTATAAGCAATATAAATTTTATATGACTTGACAGGAAAGGAAATTTGATCAAAGGAAAATGCAATTTTTAGCTGATTTTCTCCCTAAACCTCCTGATACAAGTAACTTCTTGTAGATATGTAAATTTACCAAGAAAATATTGCTAAAGGGAAAAATATAATCAAATACTGAAATTAGTCATTGATTCATGGTTGCTGTCAGCCTGCTGGTAGTGGTTGTAGTTGATTGTAGTTGAATTGTAAAGCCTGGTACATTTTTTTAAAGTCTCACAAATAAAGCTACTGACCTTATTGCATTTTAAAAACACATTTTGAATTAAAAGAAACCAGAATAACATTTATTTGTTCACTGCTCCCAAACTTTGCTTAATTTCTGTCAGTGGATTCTGACAGATTCTTAATTTCTGTCAGTAATTACCATCAGTAATTACCATTAAAAGTAATAAAATTAGGAAGTGGCAAGCATTCCTATACTAGCAGGTAAGCTACTGGGCAGATAATACATATTAAGGTCAATCCTTTGCCTGCTTCTACTTGGAACAATAGCTTTTTTTTAGTAGTTGCATCTACCAAGGATTCTCTAAATCAGCACCAAGGACCAGTTCTGTGGAGAAAAGTTTTTCCATGGACTGGAAGGAGTGTGGTTTAGCATACTGCCTGCATCCTGAGGACTGGGCTTCACTTGTTTGTACAGACTGGTTGCTGACATGCTGCAGACGGGTGCCAGTCCACGGACTGGGGGTTGGAGACCCCTGCTCTAAATATATGAGGGATAATAAATAGAAGGCATCTAAAGAAGATTATATGATCTGAACTTATGAATTATTGTTAAGGCGATGGATTATAGCCAAGCTAACATTATTAACAAACTGCAACTGCAAACTCAATCCGTTTCTTCTTACCTTCCCTTTCTATTATACTCTATATCCCACATATATACATACCAGAGGTAGTATTCAGCAGGTTCTGACCAGTTCTGGAGAACCGGTAGCCGAAATTTTGAGTAGTTCGGAGGACCAGCAAATACCACCTCTGACTGGAGATTTTACAGTATCCTTCCCCTGCCACGCCCACCAAGCCACGCCGACAGAACTGATAGTAAAAAAAATTGAATCCCACCACTGATACATACATACATACATGCATACATACATATCAGAAGTTTCAATTTTTTTTTCTTTATGCAATTTAAGTATAAATGAAGGTTCAGCAAGGTGGGGAGACATCTCTTCCTTTTAAGATATTGATGGCATAGAACTAAATAACAGGGGTTATTTAATTTATCTCATCTTTATTAGTTTTATAAATAACTCAATATATCCAACATGTCTTCCACCTCCTATAATAACAACCTTGTGAGGTGGGTTGGGCTGAGAAAGTGACTGGCCCAAAGTCTCCCAGTCAGCTTTCATGCCTAATGCGGGACTAGAACTTATCATTTCCTTGTTTTTAATCTGGTGCCTTAACCACTTGACCAAATTGGCTCTCCATACATTAAAAAGTAGTGGCCAAATTTTCATGAAATTACCAAATCTTTATTATTTACAGTTCCATGCCAATACATCTTAATGTTCCACTGCAAAATTCTACGACATTTGGAACAAAACTATTGACATTTTGTATGATAAGAGGCAAATATAAAGGAGTAGAAGATAAAGCAAAAGGAAATGCAACCATATGTAGAAAGCCATAAACATAATATAGCATAGAAGCTTTATTATGCTAAATGAAGCATTTCTTCTTTATATAAAACCCGATTCTATAAATTTATAGAATTAATTTGTTCTTGGAATCTTGGGAAAGGGCCAGTAAACTTTCCTTCATATAAATTTTATTCTGAACCTGAACATTTTAAATTTGCAGTAAATGTATTTTATTGTATTTCTAAAATTTTGTCTTAAGAATGTGTTCAGCACAGATGTTGGTGTGCTACATTAATATAAAGCCTTTTATTTTCATTACCCCTAATATCAGACATATTAATGTACTGCTTTAATATTGCTATTTATAATATCAGGCTACAGAAATGCTAAATATGGAAAATGTATGCCCTTCATATAATTTGTCATCTGAAATTAAAATAATTAACAATACATTCCATCTAGACACCTATAGAAATATATTTTTGAAAAAAACTGTTATTTCATTTTTAGATCTAAGATATTAAATCTTGTTAGCTATTATAGTAAAAATCCTAAACCAGTTTCCTTTATTAAATGAAGTATGCATAAATAATGCAAATGCATCATTTATATTTGTATTGAAGCAATCAGATTACTGAATAACCTACACTGAATACAAATTCAAGTGTAATCACTCTTACTTGCCCAACATTTTCTGTACATACTTTATATTTGCTTACTTTTCAGAGAAAATTCAAATAATCTGTTAATAATGTCTTTCACAGTAGAAACAGATGACAAACAGTTCACTTGCAATGAAACTAACATGTGCTAGATAAAATAGGATGTGTTATTTCATCTGCACTTTAAGAACCAAATGCAGGTGAAATATATATAACTAAGAAACTAGGTCTTTGATTAACACTATGATGAAAACCTTCTTGCATACTAATTTGAAAATCTGAAGTGGATTTAAAAGGGGTGGGTGTAACATGAGGGATTCAGAAGCAAGCATTTTCTATTGGAGCTCCCCTCCCATCAAATCAACTGGCCCAGAAGATGACCAACTATTATTAATATTTAGGAAGTTGTTGAAAATTTGGTTCTTTAGGCTGGTATTTAGATTATGTCTGTCTGTCTGTCTGTCTGTCTGTCTGTCTGTCTGTCTGTCTGTCCAGGGGTAGGATTCAAAAATCCCAGCAACCAGTTCGCTGCCCAGTTGCTGGGTTGGTGTGGCCATGGTGGGCATGGCCTACTGGAACTTCCTGTTTCTGGCTTCCGGTGAGCCCCCAGAGCCTGGGGGAGGCCGTTTTCACCCTCCCAAGAGTCCAGAGGTTTTCCCCAGGCCTCTGGGAGGGCGAAAACGGCCTCCCCTGGGCTCTGGAGGCCCACCTGAAAGTGGAAACAGGCCCATTTTGTGATGCTTTGTCCCATCCCTGTATCTATCCACCAATCTCAACAAGCAACTGTGTACAATGAACAGAATTAAGGTAGATTACCAATTGTTTTTATTAACAACTGCAAGCATTCCAAAAATTAAAATAAAGAGCAGCAAGTATTACTAATGTTGGTAGTAATCCCTGATAATTGTATTATTATTACTATTTTGAAGTTGAATTGTGAATATTTATTTGCAGCTTGTTATGGATATTTTTATTTATTGTTTTTGTCAGTAGCTCAGATTCACTTTAAATTTATATAGAAGAAGAAAGCATCCCACAATGGAAAGGGAAGATAATGATATTCCTTTCTTCCTGAAGTTTCCTGTATCCTTTAAAATCTGGGTCAAAATATTTTGCTGCTGGGGTAAAAAAGAAAAGGACAATCCCAATGTGGTACCAGAAATATATTACACAATGTTGGATGTCACTTAAAATGTTGCTTTTCTTGTTCCTGCTGATTATTGCAAGGCTTGCATAAGTAGAATTCTCTGTATATACAGAATTCTCAGTATTTATAAGGTGGTACCTGACAAACTCTGCAAAACTTCCCAGTGCTAGAAAAGTAGCCACTATCTGATAAATCACTGAGAATAGCTCTGGAGATGGTGCAATAAATTCTAGGAATAGCAGCAAAGTGTTATCTTAACTACTTTAAACATCAAGAGGGGAAAATAAGTATTTACTACTAGTGTCTGTTAGTAACTCTTTCCATAAAGGAAAGTAAGAATAATTCTTATATCTCCACCATTAAACATTTTCACTAAAATCACTCCAATACTAAAATTCAAAATTCAAAATGACATTTCATCTATTTCTGGATCTGTATGATTTCTCTAATGCTTCTTGAATACAGGTGGTTCTCAACTTATGACCACAACTGAGCCCAAAATTTATGTTGCAAAGCGAGACAGTTGTTGTGTGAATTTGCCCCATTTTGCAACCTTTTTAGCATCAGTTGTTAAGTGAGTCACTGCAGTTGTTAAGTTAGTAACTTGGTCAATCTGACTTCCTCGTTGACTTTGCTTGTCAGAAGTTTGCAAAAGGTGATCACATGATCCCAGGACATTGCCACTGTCATAAATATGAACCAATTGCCAAGTGTTCAAATTTTGTTCATGTGACAGGGAGGATGCTACAACAGCCGTAAATGTGAAAAATGGTCATGTCACTTTTTTCACTGTCACTGTAACTTTGAACAGTCACTAAACAAATGGCTATAAGTCAAGGACTATCTGTAATGTGCTTGTTTTTAATCAGTGATTAAAATATTAATACTGAAGAAAAAAGAATGTTGAATATAAACTAATACAAATTTATTGACATAAGTCTACATTTACATTATAGAAATTTGTTAATATAATTTATATTAATAAAAACACAAAAGAATTTAAGAAATCAAATGTCAGATCTTTATTTGATATAAACATCCTTTATGAATTATATTCTTTATATAAGGATTATTGCTATAATTAAAAAGAACACTGTATATTTTGTATGTACATATATTGGTAGGGTGCATTTATGATTGTGAATGTATGTACATATACACCACCAATTTTAATAGTGCATTTTAAACTTTATAATTACTATTATCAGACATCTATATCTCGATTCTATATGAAAATGGTATCCGTGAAATAATATTACTGTTTATTTGTACTATATGTGTGTGTGTGTAATAATAAAAAGTAACTTTAACATCAATGAGTGTAAAAATTTCCCATAATGTATAGAAAGGGGAAAAAACATTAACCTGACTTTTTGAAATGGTTTCTTAAATTCCTTTCTGGTGCAGAAAGGATAATAATATATTTGCAGTATTTGTAGATAATTCCTAAGATTAAAATGCTTTCAAAACTTATCTGACTTGAGAAACACAACTCGGTAGAATGGCTAACCTGTATAGACTTGCAAAAGTACATACGCTGTATCCTGACAGAATAATGCAAGGTAGTGGTTAATTAGTTGCACTTGGACTAGAGAAAAACAAGTGTACCAACAGCTATAGAAAATGTTGTTGGGTGGCTTTATGCCATTTACTTTTTCACAGAGTTGTAGGAGAAAAAATGATGGGAAATCCCCATCTAACCTGGGTTAGACAAAAGATGGGATATACTTTCAGCAAATAGCTAACTATAAAAATAGCTAGGAAAAGAGGGGGTGGGGGGTGGGGTGGAATCTCACCTCTGTCACAATTTAGTTCATCACTGCTATCCACACAATCTTGAATTCCATCACAAAGCCAGCTGGTAGGTATACAGTACGCTTTATTTTTACATTGAAATTGGTCTTCTTTACATTCTGTTACACAGTGCATCTGTATAAATATATATTCATATATAGCAGTGATTATTACCAATCAAGGTAATGGAAGTATAACTGGAGCAACTAGAATTCAGCAAAACCAATTTAATAATTTAACCATTGGTATTTTATTGATATGATTATGGTCATCACAAATATAAAATGCTAAATTCACAATTTTAAACTGTAAATAATAATCAATATTCAAAAGCAATAAAAATACCTCATTCTTTTCCCTCCTGCCCAAGTCTCCTTATACTCTCAATAAATACATTTTGAAGATTAGGGTATTTTTAAGGAAAATCCAGGGGATTAATTAGAAAGGAGAGATCAAATAACCTATGAATTCCCTAGCTTATGTAGAGGTGCAATTCTCTTGCACCATTGAGATAATGCCCATTGATTCTTATACACAAAACAATCAGCCACACAATTTCCCTTTATTTATTAATGCATTATTTTGGGGAAACAAAATCATGTAACTGGGAAACAGCAATAGGCAAAATAAAATTATTTCAGTATAAAGATTTTAAAAAATAACAATAAAAATAAGGATTTATGTAGAGTTATAATAAAATAAATAAATGTGCAATCCTGCCAACTAATTTTTAATTGTAAAAAAAGGATTTAAAAGTCTTTAAAAACAATTAGCCAAGTGTATCTTTAATATACAGTATTTTAGAATTGGATACTATCATCAAAAGAACACAACTGTTCTTATATCAATGAAAACATTAATGTTCATTATTGAAATACAGAATTTTACTAATTACTGGGTCTATGTTTTCTGGATAAATTCCTGAGTCAAAAGCTATACCACAGGATTGTTATTTTAAATTCAAGTTTCTAAACTTGTAAAAGAAAGCATTAGATCAGATTAAGATATTTAATGTCTTACTTCATCAGAACCATCAGGACAATCATGTTCTCCATTGCATCTAAAAGATGCTGAGATACAACCTCCATTGGCACAAACATATTCACTTGAAGAGCAGATTGGAGATGCTGTTTAAGTCAAAACATTGAGAACAGGAAGATGAAATAACACAATTTCAGAGTAATAGTTGATAGATTACAGATACCGTATTTGGGTTTACTTTATCTTCAAAAATCTAGATGATGGACCTTACAGAATATGGTGAAAAATTTGGACCAGTGACAATATTTTTATTTGTGCCCTCATACCACCAATCAAGACTTTAAGAACAGAATGGTAAAAAATGTAGTCACAAATACTGTTTGTGAATGATTTCTGTCATATACATTTATAAGTGGTTTTAGGGAAATCAATATTTCAAAAGAGATCAAATTTCTATCATTTTTATACAGATTTATTTAACTTTTAAAATTGCATAGAGTGCAATTGAATATTGAAGAAAAATAAAATATACTGGGAAAAACTGGGGACTTTAAGAAAGTCCCCAGCTTTTAATATATTTAATTTTTCCAATGGTCTTGACCAGTGGTGGCATTCAAATTTTTTTACTACCGGTTCTGTGGGCGTGGTTTGGTGGGCATGATAGGGGAAGGATACTGTAAAATCTCCAGTCAGAGGTCATATTTGCTGGTTCTCCAAACTACTCAAAATTTTGGCTACCGGTTCTCCAGAACTGGTCAGAACCTGCTGAATACCACCTCTGATCTTGACTATTTCTTTGTTTTGGTCCATCGACATTTAGGAGAAAATTAAAAGAGAAGTGTGATCCCCATGCTAGAAAAAGTTGTGCATTTATACTGAAGAAAATTGTCCTTTTTGGTAAATTTGGATGTCCCAAAAATATTCCGCACATGATGAGAATATTTGGCTCTCTTCTTATTTGACAGGATGAACTGTGAGATATCAAATGGACATGGCAACCGCAAATCTCATGTTATTGTGTCACTATTGTATAAAGGTAATAATTAAAATCACTTTCAAAAAGCTGAATCACAGTTCAAGTGAGGCTTAATTCGTTTACCACTTTTTCACTTAGAGTCTTTAATATTTTATTTATTGTTTCATATCATGTTCTGATATTTTACAGACCATATTAAATTATGCTTTATATTATATTTATTATGAAATGCATTTCTTATTACTTCATTTTAATATTATATGTTTCAGTGGATTATATTGAAAGGCTCCCTTCATGCCTTTTGAGAAATTGTACAATGAGAAAAAAATCCTTGGGAAATAATCCATATTTTACACTGGTATATAAATTAAAACAAACCCAAATAAATGTCAAGAACAAAACAAAATCAAAGAAAAATGTTGTGATTGTGTACAAGTGTGCAAATTACTCATACTTTGAGTAATGTTGTAGAATGAACTATAATATTAAGATGAAAGTATAAAAAAGCATACATGGTGTTATAGAGAGGTGGTATACAGCAGTTTCTGACCAGTTCTGGAGAACCGGTAGCAGAAATTTTGAGTGGTTTGGAGAACCGGCAAATAGTACCTCTGACTGGAGATCTTACAGTATCCTTCCCCTGCCACGCCCACCAAGCTACACCCACAGAACCAGTAGTAAAAAAAATTGAATCCCACCACTGGTGTTATAGTAGTTAAGGTACCAAACTAGGATTGGATAAATTTAGATTCCCCCTCAGCCATGAAGGCTCACTCTATCTTAACCCAAACTATTTCCCTATCTTGTAACCATGGAGAAATATTGGAAGAGAGAGTGCTCTTCTGCTTTTGGAGCAAAGATGGGATATAAATCCAGCAAACAATTAAGTGACTGAATAAAAATGCAATCATAAGGATGATACATGCCACCAAAATTATACAGGGATGCCACAGCTAGAAGGGCAGCACTGTCCACTGTAGCACTACCAGCAGCAAAATTTCAAAGGACTTTGCTTGCAATGGCATACATATCAAAAGAGATGTGGCAGCAAATTTTAAGTTTTTGTATGTCAACAGTAAGGCTTTAATGTAGGCTTGGAAGAGAATATGTATAATATACATATATATATCATATATGTATTATATCATATATTCTATGATATACAGCATGATAGTAGAATTGTATACCGCTTATTAACCAAGCAGAGGCACTATTTAAAGTTTCCAGATATTCCTTTCTTAAATTTATGATCATTTAATTTTGGATATATATTCAGAAAGAAATCTAATATTATTTTTCACATAATATTATAGGTATTCCTATCATCAGTAATAGGTAAATATTTACCTGAATCACAATTCTTCTCATCCTCTCCCAGTATGCAATCATCATATCCATCACATTTCCATTTTGCTGCTATGCAATGACCATTGGAGCACTGAAACTGGTCTTTTAAGCAGTCAGAGTCGCAATATCTCTGATATAAAAACAATGCTACTAATTTAATTAATATAACACCAACCAAATGTATTTCAAATAAAAATTGGCCTTAAGCTATTTGAAAATTTTTTAATTTTACAACTAACAACTACAATAGGAAGTCTCATGTGTCAATAGGCTAACAGTTATAAAAATAATTATTAATCAAAATAAACTGACATAATTACACTTATTTTGCTCTCTGTTTTTTTTAAATACTCTGCCTTTCCTCAAAGCAGAGAGCAACAAAAGCAAAACAAGATATTTGTATCACATGTAACAGTTTGAATAGTGGAAATACATCTACCTTAAATTCTCATAGACTTAAATCTTTGTTGTTTTTTAGATGAAGGACATGTTAATTTCAACTGAATTGTATCTGTTAGCATTTTTCTTACATTTACTAATTGATCACAACAGGCCTCCTAATTTTCCAAAGCAGCCAGTGTGGGAGGTGGATCTATTTCTTGTTGTTCAAAATTACTGGAAAAACATGTGAATGTGATAGAAGCATGACACAAACAAGAAATAGATAGACATTGTTCTGAAAATTCTGAAACATATTGTTCATGGGGCAAGTTTTGGAACTGCTGACATCTTCCAGCAATTGGCCTTAGGAAGGAACTTTCCCGTTAAAGAGTTTCCACAGCTAAAGAACATTGGTCGTCCTCCCTCTCCCCCTCCTTCTTCTTTGGGCAACATCAAATTTATTTGGTCGCAAATAAACTTGTATTTTATTGTAAACTGCTCAGAGTCACTTAGGTGAGATGTAGAAATTTGATAAACAAAATAACAATAAATTGCCTACATTTTCTAAAACAATTTTAGGATAAAAAGTATTCTTTAAAGACTTGCTGTCATAGCCCCAAAATGATGACACAGTATTTGTAATCTGAAGTTATCTCTTCTCATTCTGATTCTATTTCTTGTCAATGATGTGTTCTAGAGACCATTATAGCCCATCACTTTTTCACTGGATCAATTACTTATAAATAAAATTTAAAAATAACGTGTTTATTTAATGATAATATTGCCTTTTCTTTTGAAAAGTAAGGAATGTTGTGCTGATATACAGAATCATAGTTTACTTTTGACTCAACCCACTATTGTTTTCTTGCTATTTATATCCATTTTCTTTACTTTTTTTGTCCTTTTTCCTCTATCACTTATTCATTCTCAATTATCTCTCACTCCAGATTTTCTCCTCCCCAGTACCCTTATTAGGAAGTACCTTAGTGAAATACAGATAATCTCTCCTTTCATCATATTTCTTTTCTTCATTTATGTGGAAATAAAGCCACCTATCTTTGTGTTTGGACAGAGTATAAAGGAGACCTATAATTCCTATTTTTCTTTTCTCTCAATTATTCATTTTTGCCTTTTAAAATGCAGTCTTTTCCCTCTCCAAGCATCAAGAAATCAAAGTGCAGCTTCTTTACTTGCTGCCACAAGGCCATTCACACTACTCATATGTTATCCAGGTATCATCAGTGGTAGTATTCAACTGGTTCACACTGGATCAGGCAAACTGGTAGCAAGAATTTGGCATGGGTCGCCGAACCGGTAGTTAAGTTCTGGCTGGCCATGCCCCCGAACTGGTCGCCCTCCCGCCCGATGCTCGCTTACCCACCCACCTAACATTCGCCTAAGGTATTTTTTTTCTCTCCTGACAATCAGCTTTGCATAGATCAGCTGTGCCGGGATTCCCCTTGCTGAGGCACAGGAAGGCAAAAAATGGAGGGAGGAGTTCAGCCCTCCCCTCCAGTTTTTGCCTTCCAGAGTCCCAGAGGAGCCTTAGGGGAGCAAAAACGTCCCTCCAGGCTCTTCTGAGGTTACGAAGCTCCCAAAACAGAGCTTGGAGGGGTGCTGTGTGCCCCTCCCATGCTCTGTTTTTTTCCTTCCTGAGCCTCAGAAGAGCTTTAGGGGAGCAAAAACACCCTCCCCCCAGAAGCTGCTTTGAGGCTAGGAAGCTTCCAAAAATGGGTGGGGCCAGCAAAAAAGTAAAAAATAAAAGCCACACCCAGCCAGTCATATGGCCACGGCCCACAGAACCGATATTAAATTTTTTGAATCCCACCACTGGGGATCATGATGGGGCATGCAACCAAAGGAAACCTTTTCTCCGCATTTATTGTATGGAATGGATGTCAGTATGCATGACAGTTTCTAATTTACTATCTATTGGCCATTATTCTCTCTGCTCCAACAATAAGAAATAGATTCATTCAGGGATCACCCTTCTCAATTAATTGCCAATTCATAATAACTTGTTTTTAAAGTTCAAAAACTTGTTGTTGTGATTTTCCTAAATGATCTGCTCAAAATAATGCATATTGTAGTCTTTTATACTTTGCAGATGGTATTTTCCCGGTGACTTAAAGTCTTCCCTCTTGATTTCTTGCACTGTTATGACTACCTGATTCCTCATGATGTACCTTCAGTTAGTAACAATATAGATGATTTGGAAAACAACAACCAAATACTAATTTACCTCATCTGAACCATCTGCACAGTCATAATCACCATCGCACCAGAATCTTGCAGACATGCAGTCTCCATTTGAGCAGTGGAAATCCTTCAGAGTGCATGTTTGTGGTTCTGAAAAAAAGAAAACTTCTTTAAAGTCTAATCCTTTCAACTGCTTGTTTCTCTCTGTTCTTAAACAGGAAGATACTACGTGCTTATTACTGAAATATAAATGATGAAAGGAGAAATAGGAGGCTGAAGTGCTATACAGGCTGCCTTGAACTTCTGATTGAACAGTGGGATATAAATCCAAGATAGAAACTCTGCTTCCACTCTTGTTCCTCTAGAAATGATATTTGCTGCTTAGTGTTCCCAACTCAGAAATCACACTGAGTTTTCAAAACCGATAGCATTTGATTAATTTGTTTTCCCTTAATTAATTAATTAATTAATTAATTTTATTTATTTGATTTGTCAATCGCATACAAGATAATAGGTATAAGTATAAACATAGTTATGAATACATGAAATGGATACATATAAGAAAAATAAAAAGAAACAATAGGACAGGGACGGTAGGCACATTGGTGCGCTTATGCATGCCCCCTACAGACATCTTAGGAAAGGGGTGAGGTCAATAGTAGACAGTCTAAGGTTAAAGTTTTTGGGGTTTGGGGAAGAAACCACAGAGTCAGATAAGAGTATTCCAGACATTGACCACTGTGTTGCTGAAGTCGTATTTCCTGCAATCAAGTTTGGTGTGGTTAACTTTGAGTTTGTATCTATTGTGTGCTCTTGTATTGTTATGGTTGAAGCTAAAGTATTCATTGACAGGTAGGACATTGCAATGTATGATTTTATATACTATACTTGGATCGGACCGAAGGCGGCGTAGTTCTAGGTCTACAATTTAGAGTCTGGTGGCATAAGGTATTCTGCAACAAGTAGAGGAGTGGAGAACTCTTCTTGTGAAATATATCTGGACTTTCTCAACTGTGTTAATATCAGATATGTAATGTGGGTTCTAGACTGATGAGCTGTATTCGAGTATTGGTCTAGGAAATGTTTTGTATGCTCTAGTTAGTAGTGTAATATTACCAGAGAAAAAGCTACCTAGGATTAGGTTAACAACTCTTAATGCCTTTTTGGCTATGTAGTTACAGTGGGCTCTAGCACTTAGATCATTAGAGATGAGTACTCCAAGGTCCTTGACAGAGTTTGCATCATCAGCAAGGTCTTGACTATCCAGCTTGTATTTTATTTTCTGATTTTTTTTGCCAATATGTAAGACAGAACATTTATTTGTTTAGATTTTAAATTGCCATTTGTTTGACCATTCTGATACATCATCGAGGTCTTTTTGAAGGGTAGCAGTATTTTCTGTGGTGTTGAATAGCTTTATCCTATCACCTTTTAAAGCCAAGAAATTAATAGCCATCATCACATTTTATGATTGAATTCTACAGGTTATATATGAATTCTGTGCAAAGCAGGCTTTCTTTTGCCTGCTTTAAATCTTCCTCTAATCAGATTCACTTTATAGCTCCTAGTGTTTTAAAAGAGAAAGAAACAATTCTCCTGATCACTTTCTACAGGTCATAGATGACATACTTTAAAGTGAAGTGAATTAAATTTCTTACTTCTTAAAAGCAGAAAGAAAAGGGGCTGAACACAGTTCTTAGAGAATCATAGGTTTTCCATTAATTCATTCCGGCTTCTCCATGTGAGGTGAACTGGGCTGAAATATGTTTATTTCAAGTCATCCCCTGAAATTTAGAGTTGTGGGAACACCTGAATCACTGGTATCTAAATTGAATTAAATTAAATTAGCCATTATGTTCCTCTTCATATAATTATAATTAGGAAAAGGAAAACTGGAATTTATCCCCTGTATAGCTGACATACAAAAATGCCAAAACCTGGAAGAAAATGCCCTATAAACATTCTAATAATCTGCTGGAATCAAGATACCTCAGTTATTTTTTATTATTTCATTTCTTTCTGCAATAAAATCCTGTCTCAATCCATAGAAATTCCAAGTGATTTAAAATAAAATAAAATAAAACCACAATAATAAACACTATACAATTATTAAAGTAACAGTGGATTACTTTAACCATAGTTTGATATAAGGCATTGTAATGATGGATTTAAAAAAAAAAAAAACTTCAGCCCAATTCCTAATGGTCTCTACTGTGGAATTTTCCTTGTTCCCAACTGCTACACAATGATGTGTCATAGGTTCTTTAAACCATATCAATTGATATTTGAATTAACCCATCTCATCCCCCAATGTACATATATTTACACTTCTTTAAACAACATTGCATTTGCATTTGGTTGACCATTCACCCAATTTGAAGAGTTACTTCTGGATTTTTTTCATGGCCATTTTTGTTGGAAGAATTGTTTGGTATCCTCTGTTTGTCAGATCGCTGTTTACTCCTAAATCAGGATAATTGATCAAAGTGAAAAACACTGGTCTCAGCACAGGTCCTTGAGAGTTTCTACTTACTCCACTGGAAAAAATGCTAATTTATTCTTATACTGCCTGCTGTCTCTCTAACTCAGGGCTGTCGAACTCCTGGCCCACAGGCCAGATGCATCATGTGCTGGCCATGCCTACAAATGATGTAGCAAAGGGGGCAAAAGTTCCGATACGTCACGTGACGCCACCATAGCAATGTGAGAATGACACATCTGCTCTAACTAATTAGCAATCCAAAAAAATGACATGAGTTCTTTAGTCATGAGTTCTTTAGGCGTGCATAAGTGCACCAACGTCCCTACCGTCCCTGTCCTATTGTTTCTTTTATTTTTTTATATGTATCCATGTATCCATAACTATGTTTTTACTTATACCTATTATCTTGTAAGCAATTGACAAACCAAATAAAATAAATAAATAACACAAAAGCTTTTTATAAGGAACTTTATCAAAGACTTTGGAAAACCCTCTGAGAGTTTATAAGCATTAAAAAAATTGCAAGAATTGTTGTATAGTACAGCAGATTTATGTATAGGAATGATGAAATGGCTTCTATATATTTTTCTATTTTAAAATTTTTATTCTTACATTTTTAAAATTTATATTAGTTTAATAAATTATTAAAATAGAAAAACTAATCAGCAAATTTGATCTTTAATATTATTAATCATTTATCTAAAGTATTAAGGTAAAACAAATGTTTTTAAAAATAGTAGAAAAAGAGACTAAACGTGTTTTTCCCTTTTTTGTAGAATGATTTACAAATGTAAAGTCCTATGACATTACTTACTGCAGTTTTCTTCATCAGAATTGTCACCACAATCATTTTGACTGTCACATCGCCAGTGATCTGGAATGCAGTTGCTATTCTTGCATTGATATTCATGAGGGCCACATGTCTTTTTATCTGTCACAAAAAATTAATACTATTTTTGTTAATATACTTCTAGATATGCATGATTAGAAATAAGAAAAATGCATTGAAAATTACCAGTTATCACATTTTAAACCACATTTCAATAGTAGAAGTAATAAAGAACTAAATAAAGAACCACATTACAATGCAAACTTTATAAGCAGAAGCGGAGAGAAAGAATAAATTTTGGATTGAATATTTTGATAAATAAATTTCTGGTTTACATCAGTATAATTTAGGTAAATTTTGGAATAAAAAAAATTGGTCCATTAAAACCCCTAGATAAAACAATATATTTTAGCTTTGAAATGCAATAAGAAATTATACAGAAAAATGTGTCATCCTCAATCTTTCACGGAGTTTATCTGACAGAATGTAAATAACAGAATGTTTAATGTATTAACATCATTATGGTATACCTTAAAAGTAAGGAAAAGAAGCAAATGATCAACAGCAAGGTGCATGAATTCAGTTCACTGGCAATGAGTGCACAGTTAGAAAATCTGAAGTTAGGGACAAATCATTAAAGGCAAAATCAGACTGGAAGCCCTCCACTCTGCTATTTTGTTATTCTGTTAAGAATCAATCTATGGGGTCATAATCAATCAACAAACAATCTTCTGATTGATGGGTGGCCATATAAATTAGATAAATAAATGTTATAAGGCATTATAAGTAAAATGATTCTTCAAGTTGATAGCCAATAATGTTACTTTTCTAAATATACCAATTTTGATTAAATAAGAGAAACATAAGGAAAATTAATTTGTTTGTAGTACTCACCACAATTTGCTTCATCAGACCCATCAGCACAGTCTGGATCCTCATCACACACCCACAGTTTAGAAATACAATGCTTTGTGGTTTTACACTGAAAATGATCAGGAGAACAGCTGTTTTCCGCTTTAACATAAAAGAAGGAAGACGTGTATTCGTAAAATGAATTAAAATGATCATTCAATATAAAAAAGAGTTTAAAATTCTATATAGCTTTCAATGCCTTTTTAGCACAGCTATATAAACTATTACTTCAAAATAATTTATCAAAGTACATTCAACAATATACAGTACTTTATTGCAAAATACAATACTTTAAAGAAATATATTATATTTGATTAATATAAGGAAACACCAATACTAGTGTTTTCTAGTGAATTTAAATTTATTAACTGATTTATTAACTGATGTAATTTATTAACTGATTTATTAACTGATTGTACCTTTGAGTCAGTTGTTGACGTAGGGTGACTGCCTGGACTAGTCCCTGCTATTTTGATAGCAAAGTTTTTGTTCTTTTGAAATTGCTATTCTCTCTTTCCTAGGGCTGAAACAAAGTGATTGGCCCAAGGTCATCTAGCTGGCTTTGTGTCTAAGGTAGGACTGGGACTTATAGCCTCTTGGTTTAACCACTAGTGCCTTAACCACTACCCTAAACTTACTCTGATGATCACTAAATCAATAAATAACCTGACTTGGGAGGTTTCATATAGGATAAAAAAAGAAGGCAAGTGTTAAGCCCTGTGGAATCCCACAATTAAAAGACTCTCACCTCCTCCATCAATATTGACTAGAACTGACTATAGAGAAAAAAGAATAGCATTCAGAAGTATATTGTAATCAATAGTACTGAAAGCTGATAAATCCAGAATTCATTGAGGCATGTTAGCTTCTTGAGGAAGGGACATAGTGCCTCTTTATAACAGTGGTGGTATGCTACTGGTTTGGCCCAGTTCTGCCAAGCCGGTAGCAGCGATCAGCAGCAAAGACCAAACTGGTTCTCTCCACCACTCTGCTAATTCCAATCCCAAACCTGGCTAAGTATATTTCCTTCCTCTTGACCTCTTCAGGTCTCAACTATACATATTACTTTGGCTGTTTTATCCATGTAGACATCTCCAAGTGAAGATTTATTGCAAGCCAACCTAATATTCATTCAGAAGCAACACCAGGAGTCCAGAGCCCCCAAGGATTTGATAACGCAGTACAGAATAGATACTGAGGCCTGGACATTGGACTACTCTTCAGTAGCATACCTAGGAAAGGTCACCCTCAAATTTCCACCATACCTATCCTTGCTTCTCACATCTGCAATATTTTTGTCTGCCTTTTTCTCCAGTTTCTTCCCATTCCTTGTTCTCCCCTCCTAAGACAAAACACTTTTAACTTTCATTCATTCACCCATTCGTTGTTCTCACCCCACCCTACAATCAACCTACACAAACAATTATAGCCACTCTAATCTTTCATAAAAATAGCAGATACCCCATCTGGTCATTCCTGCATTCAGGTACTCAGCAGTTTGAATGGTGCACATATTCTATGGCAGCTCTACTATCCATCCCATCATCCCCAAACAACCTTCCCATCCTAAGTGGAGAAAAATATTATAGTCATAGGTGACAACTTGGGCAACAAAACACTTTTAACTTTCATTCATTCACCCATTCATTGTTCTCACCCCACCCCACAATCAACCTTCAATTCAACCAATCAATTCAGAAATCTAGCATAGAGATTTCAATAGGCCAGTGCCCAGCATAAATGGGAGCTAGCCAAAGCCATTGGAAGTATCCAAATAATTTAAGTAGGACTCTAGAAAAACCATCCACCAGCGTTTTTTAATCACATCTCACTCCTGCCCTATTACATGACACTCCCTAAAATGTTCCTCTCCCCAACAAAAAAGTAGCCTATGCGTCTGGGCTACCATCTATATAAGTCTATGAAAAATATCTATGTTTGCTGGAATCATCTTTAGCTTTCTGTTTTATGACCAATATGTCTTCTTATATACCCATGACTGTTAAGTTTAGAAGATTTCTGATTTTTTACATATCTAAGAAAATGACTTACGGCAATCTCTTTCATCTTCTTCATCACCACAATTATCTTGTCCATTACACCTGAGATTTATTGGGATACATTTCTGATTCTTGGTGCACTTAAATTGACCTGGTAGGCAAACATATGTATCTGGAAGTTGGGTGTGGAGAAGGGAAGAAAAGAAGGTAATTACATTAAACACAGGCACACAAATATTCCTCATACATTACTTTTTAAATTAAGAATTAAGAATTAAGTTTTTTTTATTAATCATGTTATCATAATGTAATCATTAAAATTAAATTTTAATAAATTTAATAAAAAGGAAAATTTGGATAGAACATTTATAATACAGCATTGTGTCCAACCTGACACTACTTTAAAAAGTGCAAGATGGATTTGTTGCTATAACTGTTGTACAAGTATTAATCAATTAACTAGTACAGGATCTAAATAGTAATGAATTATGAAAGCATTTGCAAAATGGTTGAACAAGTAGAATAAATGGAATAACAGTATTGGAAGGTTCCTTGGATATTTTCTAGTTCAACCTCCTGTTTAAGCAGAGACCCTATACCATTCCGGACAAATGGATGTCTTATACCTTATTTTGCAATGAGTAGAGGAGTGGAGAACTCTTCTTGTGAAATATTTCTGGACTTTCTCAACTGTGTTAATATCAGATACATAATGTGGGTTCCAGACTGATGAACTGTATTCAAGCATTGGTCTAGCAAATGTTTTGTTTGCTCTAGTTAGTAGTGTGATATTACCAGAGAAAAAGCTACATAGGATTAGGTTAACAACTCTTAATGCTTTTTTGGCTATGTAGTTACAGTGAGCTCTAGTACTTAGATCATTAGGGATGAGTACTGCAAGGTCCTTGACAGAGTTTGGATCAGCAACAAGGTCTTGACTATTCAGCTTGTATTTTATTTTCTGATTTATTTTTTTTTGCCAATATGTAAGAGAGAGCATTTATTTGTTGAGATTTGAAGTTGCCATTTGTTTGACCATTCTGATACATAATTGAGGTCTTTTTGAAGGGTAGCAGTATTGTCTGTGGTGTTGAATAGCTTTACATCATCAGCTAAGAGAACACAGTTGCTCTTAGTATGATCACAGAGGTCATTTATGTAGAGTATGAAGACAGTTGGTCCTAGAATACTGCCTTGGGGGACACCACTGTTGACAGGTACAGAATTTGATAGGACGCTCCCAATTTTGACCATTTATTTATTTGATTTGCCAATTGTTTACAAGATAATAAGTATAAGTGTATACATAGTTGTGAATACATGAAATGGGTACATATAAGAAAAATAAAAGAAGAATAAGAGAAACAATAGGACAGGGACGATAGGCACGTTGGTGCGCTTATGCACGCCCCCTAATGCTTCTATCCAGTTATGCAGGTGTAAAGAGATACCATAAGATTTTAGTTTTAGGAGTAGCTTGTCGTGTTCCACTGAATCAAAGGCTTTACAGAAGTCTATGCAGATTGCGTCTATTGTGTTGCCCTGATTGAGTTGTGTAGTCCATATGTTTTTGTAGTGTAAGAGTTGCAGATTACAGGATAGTTTTTTTCTGAAACCAAATTGTTTATTGGAGAGTAGGTTGTTTGTTTCTAAGTGGAGGAAAATGGATTGCTTAATAATTTATTCCATGACTTTACAGGTGATGCAGCATAAAGAGATTGGTCTGTAATTTTCAACTAGGCTGGGGTCTCCCTTTTTGAAGATGGGTATGACCGTGGCTTGTGACCATAGGTTTGGCAAGGAGCTGGTCTTGAAAGATTTTTCAAAGATTATGCTTAGAGGTTCAGCTATGACAGTGCATAGCTTTTTTAAGAAGTATGCACATATTCCGTCTGGTCCAATAGATAGAGATGGTTTTAGATTGCGTAGTGCTTTTTCAACATTGTCTACTGTAAAATCGATATGTATTAGATCATTGTAGTTGTCTGTGGTTCGACTAGGAAATACTGGGCATGATCCATTGCTGTTTACAAATACTGAGCCAAAGAATGTGTTAAAGGGGTTGGCTTTAATGGTGTCATCGTTGCATTAGGTCCATTAGGTCCTTTCAGGGGTGGGATGAGTCTTTTAGTTTGCTGTTTACAAAATTGTAGAAAGTGCGGGTGGAATTGGTGCATAGAAGGTTTTCCTCTTGTTTAATGTGATAATTGGTGCATTTAGTTTGTAATCCACAGATCACCTTCAGGATATATAGTTTGTAATCCACAGAATGAAGGAGCAAAAAGAATAAAAGGCTCTCAGCTTGCAGTTATTGTAGAAGAGTATAGAAAATAGTAAATTCTTGCTCCCAGTAGTTATAAATCAGGGTCTTCTTTTTAGCAGTATTTCTAATTTTGCATAATTTTGTCTAATTTAATAGTACTTGGATACCTTCTTTTTTAATTTTAAAAATCTTAAAGATTTAGATTTTTTTTTAAAATTAAAATAATTAATTAAAAATAGTTTATGAAGGGATTTAATTTTTAATCAATGGGTTATTTTCTTTAATTTCTTTAAAAATTCAAAAATCTAAAAATTTTACAATATTTAAAAATTTCATTAAAATTATTTTTTTAAACTGGGTTTATGCAGGGTTTTTTAAAATCACTCTTGGGTTTATGCTGAAATAATACTTAAAAGTGAATCCTCTGCTCCCTCTTGTGGCTAGTGTTTTATTTCCTCTAATGGCTAGCATTGAAATAAAACAGTTTGTTAATGTAAAAATGTAAATTGTCCTTCTATTTCTCCTTTCTTTACTGCTGTGTAAAGTTTGATTTTTGCTATTTGTCATGTTGCATTGCTATTTCATATTCCATTGCACCAATGTGGTCACTGTCATTCTCAGACATCCTGCTGCATGTCCCAAATATGTTTTAATACCATTCCTTCTTTTAAATGATTTAAATTATTAAATTATGTAGATCATTTTTTAAAATACATATTGGAAAGGAGCATCCTGTCTTGATATTTACATAAATAATGTTTTGATTATTTGCCTTCTTGGGTGAGAATTTTCAAATATAATTCTTTTCCAACCTGTTAAATTTCTAAATACACACTAGTATTGGCAGTAACAAATAATTCAAGATTTTAGTTAATCAGAATCAAAATTCCAAATGAGCCTTATTTTTAAAAATCAGATCTTTTACTCTTCTGTTGAACCAACATTAGATAGCATCAAATCTGAGAGATACAATTCTTAAGATGTTATGTTGGTATATTGTAGGACTGTATACATCTCAAAACCTGTAAACATTTGTGATCAAAATTTCTTCCACACAAGCACAATTCTCCTGAAGGTTAAATTTCCCCTGCATATTACATAAAGGAGTATTTTCAGCACATATACAGGAGAACAGTGAACAATATTTTTTCATTTGTCCAATATTTTTTTCTTTTATATCAATCATATAATGACTCACCACAATTAAGTTCATCTGAGCTATCTCCACAATCATTTTCCCCATCACATATAAAAGCTGGTAAAACACAGAGACCAGTTCCACACTGAAAACGCCCTGGTTGACATTTAAATTCAGCTGAAAAAAGAAAGGGAGGCTTTGAATACTACATGCATTGGTAATAAAGTAAAATAGGGGCTTTTCTAAAATTCCCAGAAATTCTATGCAATGAAGAAAGGCAATTAAATCATATATGGTAATAATTGATTCAAAAATATTCCTTTCCTCAGGCTAATTAATCATAAGGTTCTCTTCTAAGACACAATCATTTTAATCATATAGAAATACAGTATTGAAAAACACATTGTAATATGTTTACAGTGTTATATTTCTAGAAATTTTAATCAATCATCTCCTTTCTATACTGAATGAATGGTTTTACTCATATTATTCCTGATTACATTTACTGTACTCCTTTTCAACCTGGCTGACCTTTGCTGATTTTGAAAAAAATTAAGCTTAAACAAATTACTTTCTTGGGAAACAACTATGAAATCCCAGAGGTATAAATTGGAGAGGAAGTATAAACACACACAAACACAAAGCATAAATAAATAAATAAATTCCTAGGAGAAAAAAAACATAGCAAATGATTAGATGTTTCCATACAATGATTAGCAGGTGAGCATGACTCAAGAAAGATCTAATCTTTAAACACAATAAATTGAATCCATTTGGTTATCAAAAGCTCTGTTCCTTATCAGTAGCACAAATGCTTTCTTTCATTTGATTTGCTATAAAGGCAATATGTAAAATGTATCAAAAATCAACAATCATAATTTGTACATGTAGCCTTGACTTACAGTCATTTGCTTAATGAAGGCCTTGGAAAGGGTGTTTTATAAAACATTTTTTTATCATTGCAAAAATATCACACATCCCACACCATCATGATCTGAGTGCTTGGCAACCTGTTCATAGTTACAGCCGGTTTCCAATCACCTCATAAACCTGTGACTGCCATTTGCAATCTTATCTTATCTCTCCCAATTGGTTGTGAGAGGGCTGTTCAATTTTAACATTGATAGCCTCTTTGACTCCTCTTTCAAACCAGTGGTCCTCTCTGTCCAGAATGTTTACATTTTGGTTTGAACCCGTCTCCTGTCTACAAACCACTCCATTCAGCAGTCCCAAGAAGGTTTCACACCTATTTGCACTCTGATTCAGGTGACCTTGAGGGTATAAATAAATTTCCAAAGGATCTCAATGACTTTCAGAGAGCTATTGACCAACCTTCAGAGTGCTAATGACCAGCATGATGGACACAAAAAATATAAATATTTCCACCACCACCCCCTCCATTCAATCAGAGTCAAAAAAGCTTCTTTGATGAGAAGCAAAACATTTTCAAAGAAAAAAATCAAGGAAGTCCAGTTGCTTTTTGAAAAGCACAGTTGGGACTGGATTTTTAGCACTAGAGCAGAGAGGTAGTATAATAAGGTATCTTAGTGGATGGAACTGGCTTTGGGAGGCCCAGGGCAAAAAGTACCCAAGTCTCTCTCTTTCAGGGGCTGAAAATCTTGCCCTAATTTCATCAGGGGTTATTTTCAACCCCTAAGGAGAGAGAGACACTTATATATGGTCTGCACTAGGCTTCCCAGAGTCTCCCTTCCAAACCCCCATGCTCCTTAGTTGGAACTATCTGTTTTAAAACCCATGAAGTTGCTTAATAACCACACCAGGGATGCCAGGACCACAGTCATTGAGCAAAGCAATCATGTGTTATCTCTCTCAATGATCACTTTGTTCACTTTCATGATTAGTTTGGGGTCCAAATTGTGATGGAGAGTTGAGGATTACCTGTATATTTGTTGATGTTCCTCCTCAGTAAAGTGTTTATTAGTCTCTTGTATATAATTACATTGCACTACAGTTTTTACCTCTATGTGTACAATGATCAATATTTCTAAGAACCACCTTTTGAGTTTAATATCCTTATTAGAGGATATAACCATATGCTTATTTATCATGAAATTTTATTACTATGAATAAAGTATATTTAAAACATATATTTTAATACAACATACAGTCTAGGAATTCTCATTTATACTGAATTATTTTGAACTGTTAACAATTTCAAAACTGCATAACATAAATAAACATATAATGTATATACTAAAATGATATGGAATTTTTGTTGCCTTTGTTATTGTTTTCCTACAGAATGGATCTGTAGATTGTTTTCTAAACCTTAAGTTTATTAGTCTCATAATAGTAATCTCATGACTTATAACTCTAATTAAGAAGTATTTATTTATCATGACTTGAAACATTTCAATATCTGTGAAGCATTAGTTGCAAAAGGTAATTAAGAGGACCTAGTTTCCCCCTAGGTAATCTAGATTTGAATGAAAGAGGCAACCTCTTACTTTGAATTTAAATTATAGTAAGGAAGATGAGTATCGAGATCCATTTTGCATCTGTTGCCTAAAAACACATTTTTCCCTCTCCCCAAGGATTGGTGCACTACACTTAGCTATATTCTAGACCCATGATGGCAAACCTATGGCACATGTGCCAGAAGTGGCATGCAGAGCCATCTTTCTGGGCATTCCAGCCATTGCCCGTTACTCTTCTGGGTTCCGGCATGCGCATGCATGCAGTCCAGCTGGTCTTTGTGCATGCGGGTGCACTAAAAACCAGAAAAGCAGCTCCTGGCGCGCATGTACACACCGGCAAGCTGCTCTTCTGGTTTCTGCCACACATCCCTGGCATGCATGCGTGCCAGAAACCAGAAGATCAGGTGGCCAGCACACGAGAGTGGGGGAACGCTGGAAACTGGAAGACCAGTTGGCTGGCGCACATGCATATGCTGGAAACTGGAAGCTCAGCTTCCCAGCACATGCATTCACACTGGGGAGCTGCTCTTTTGGTTTCTGGCACTCCCTCCCACGCATGCCCATGCTCCGGTTTTGGCACTCATTGCTGAAAAGGTTGACCAACACTGTCTTAGACTATTGTTTATTTTAGCAGGGGAAATTCCCACTCTCGAGTATCCTACCCACTTTACTATTTACTATTTTCAGGGAATGGGGAATGGGAGATCAGCAGAGTTGCTTAGTACTTGCCTAATTTGAAAAGGGTGTAACCTGAGACTATTGACTTCTTGTTGAGGAATATAAGGCAGCTAGGTTTCAGGGAATTAGTTTATTGAATGTGTGAACAGGAAGAGTTAAGATGAACCTTCCAAGACAGTGAAACAACAACCACAAGCAGCTATGTGTTCTGAGAGGCTGCTTGCTCAACTGTGAGGGCTAGAAAGTCAATCTCCTGTATAATTTGTAATTGCAGCAGGTACAGCATATCTTGAAAGCTGCTGATTGTCCAATGTACTATGTGTGGGCTAGTTAAGTGACTGTTTTCTGTCAAGTAAGCATAAACTTTGAAAGGAATATAAGGGAGACCCATTTGAGGAACTGAACAAATGTATATGGAGAATGATTTTTTTTAATTTTATTTTGTCAAGCAATTATAAGATAACAGGTATAAGTATAAACATAGTTATGAATACATGAAATGGATACATATAAGAAAAATAAAAAGAAACAATAGGACAGGGACGGTAGGCATGTTGGTGCGCTTATGCATGCCCCCTACAGACCTCTTAGGAAAGGGGTGAGGTCAATAGTAGACAGTCTAAGGTTAAAGTTTTTGGGGTTTGGGGAAGAAACCACAGAGTCAGAACAAGAGGAATAAATAAATAAATAAATAATAAATAAATAAATAAATAAATAAATAAATAAATAAATAAATAAATAAATAAATAAATAAATAAATAAAAGCCTTTCCACTGTTCTAAAAGGTAAAAGAGAAGATGAATTAATAGGAGTCTGAGATGTGCCATGTTTACAGAATATTTGTCTTTCTTCCTGAAAAAAACTTGGTATAGTCCTGGAAAAAAGCCAGAGAATTAGCCTACACTTAATGGCCACACTTCAACTGATAACAAAGAAGAAGGATGTATCAGTTCAAAGAACGGAAGCATTACAATAGAACCTGATCGTGACAGAAATATTCCATAAGGAAGACTATCAAATGGAGGAGTAAGCCCAATGGATGAGAGTAACGATCAGACATAAGAGACACAAATCACTGGAGCTCAGAAATAGTTTTCGGGTCCTCTCAAAGAAAACAGGCTCTGAATGTTCAAAAAATAAAAAAAGAAGCACTGTAAGAGAGTAGATCCCTAGCACAACACAACTGTTACCGTATAAGAAGACAAAGAGAAAAGTCAATACAACTGACAGCTAACTAGTATCAGCAACTGAAACAAATGCATGCTAACATAAGTCTATTAGATTGTTGTCTTTCAGGGCCAAGGATCAGAACATAACAGAATGTCTTCTAAGAAAGCAAGTGCTTTCTTGCTAATACATGTGGGACATAGAATACTGAAGAGAAGTGATTCAAACGTATCACTATAGATTTTGAAAAAAAAATCTCGGGAAAAAATAAATAAAACTGTGTTGTCCTTAGCTAGGATTCTTACTCATTTTTCTAGTCCACAGAAAAAGAAAGATGAATATAGTAGATCAGTTTCTAACTTCCAAGTTGTACTGAAGAGATTTTGCTTTCTGAGACAAACATCTGAATTACCTACATGATAGATTGACTGGCACCTCACAAGAACTTATAAAAATGTATTTGACCAAAACACGACCAGCTTCATTAGAACAGCTTTATAAAGAGTGTTGGGGGGGGGGGGTGTTGCAGAGGAGGGAGGGTGAGGAAGTGGAAATTAAAATCCTGAAGGAAGGATCTCAAGTAAAGATTTCTGCATAATAAAATCTGAAAGAATTGATCGATACAGTTCATGGCTTTTCTTGTAAATATTGTAATGGTCAGAGTAAAATGTTCAGAGAAATAAACCAGATGAGTCTAAACTATAAATTGAAAAAGCCAAATATAATTTAATAGGCACAATGGAAACCTGATAGGGTGACTCTCATGACTGAAATATAGATGAAGAAAACATATGATAAAAAGAAACAGAAGAAACCATGTTACTCATACATCCAAATGAATGAGTCTCACAATGCTATAGAGACTATCAGGATTAAAATAAAGAAATAAAAGTAATGCTGTTTTACGTGTCTATCACCCCATCTATGCCAAAGAGGATATAGATGTTGTCTTCCAAAAGCAAATTGCTATTCTTTTGAAGAGGCATAAAATGGCAGCAATCAGAAAGTTTAATTGTTCTAATACCTATTGAGACAAACTCTTAAAAAGCATAACTATTTTTCTTTGTTTCTTTGTATAAGTTATGTATTTTATCAACATTAGTATAGATGAAAAATTTTATTTTCCCTAAAATATTTATCCAATAAAATGTAAAACAAAAGTTACAGGCATATTTGTTTTGAGTTCCTATTTCTTTGAGAATATTCTTTATTTGTTTCAAAATAATCAATGAAATTCATCTATTTGGTGACAAAATGTAACCCGATATATTTTTTTGTATTTGGCTAACATTCTAGAAGATTCTGTTAAATAAGGGTGACTTATAGTCCTAGCAAATTACTAACACAGTTAGTCCAGCTTAATACTGCTTGAGTAGGATTGAAGATAGAATATCTGAATTAAATTGTGATGCAATCTTTATATGTGGTGCTGATTTTGGACCTGTTAAACTGAATAAGCTTTTTGGGTGAGAAGCAAAACATCTTCAAGGAAAAAATCCAGTTGCCTTTTGGAAAAAGCATATTTTCAGACAACCATGACCGAATGACTGAGAATTGCCACAGATAGACCTGTTAAGACCTTTCTTATGTTGTTGCTGAATGAAAAAGTGTGGATGACAAACTATCTATATCACTTTAGATGTGAATGAAACTTCATTGTACAAATAAATAAAAATTATGACAAACGTTGCTTGTTGTTTTCTGACATTTACTTCATACTTTCTGAATACTGAAATGAGAATATTGTGAAATTATCAAATGGTCAGCTGATTTAATCATATTTCTGCCACACTACAGAAGATGGATAGCAACCACCCATTCTATAAGTGATTAGCAAAAGCCTAATAAATCTGTTTTATATTATTAATTGCAGAATTAATACATATAAAGGGGTAGTAGAAAATCTAATTTCTGAAGTTCAGTTGAAACTCCTACACTTAGAAAAATTATGATCATTGTAAGAATTAAGGTACTGTATTTTTATGTAGTAATATTTTTCATTTTCAAATGTAATATACAGTATGAAAAAATGAATATTACTTTTACAATATGATTGATAAGTCTGAAGAATAGTATTCCTAAAATATTATATTCATTTATACTTACGACATTCTTCAGGTTCATCTGATCCATCTCCGCAATCATCAACAGTGTCACATTTCCACCAAAATGGAATACATTTGTCAGTCTTGCAGCGGAACTAAAGGAGAAAAGTGTGATAGAAAAAGTTTCAAAATAGATATACAAAGATGTGTGTGTCTGTCTATATATATTGTAAGTAGAATAAAAAGTCAGTGACTAGAATCTGATATACTTGAAATGTGATTTTAATTATTGTAAACAACTTTTAAAAGTCTCATTCTTTCATGCTTATAAATCTACTGTATTTGCTACAATAATATACTTCTGAGAATTAAATATATAGTATAGTGTTACAATTTTTTAGAAGTGACACATATCTCAAAATATGTAAATATACTTAAAAGGAGATACTGAAAGTATTTTTTAAAAATCTTCCATTCCAAACAATATACATACTTGACTGGCTGTGCAATTTGATAAGCAGGTCTTATTATCTGCTGCGAGGTAAAAATTGGTAGGACAGGCACAAGTGTGAGTTTTGTTTGGGGCAACAAGGCACAGATGACTACAGCCACCATTGTTTAATGTACATGTATGTTTAGCCACTAGAAATGCAAACAAATAACAGTTAAAACATACCATAAAACTCAAGACTAATTCTAAAACTGTAATATTTCTAGTTTAAAGATTCATCCAACATGTCTGATACCTCCATTTTAGAAATATTATTTTAAAAAATAAGTAAGAATAATAAATTATGAAAATTGAATTGTTACCACTTTTCTATAAAAATAGTTTGTATGACATAAATCATTTTATATTCTATAAAACTAATTCAGACAATTGACCAATAACAGCTGTGTTTAGATATCTCCTCACATAAACACAAAAAAAGGAGTTGAGTGCACACTACTTGAAGAAAGTAGAGTGTACACACAGCTCCTTTTTTGTGTTTATGTCCCAATGAAACAACCATGGAAACATGGAGAATTTCTGCAGTGCAGACATTGTTATGTGTAAGCTTCCACCTTCCATGGAAGTTTATACACTGCATGAAAAGTTTCCCTGCTCCAGAAAATATGTGTTTGCTTTTGAAGATTGGCTTTGCAATATTATTATTGGTATAATAAAAAGGGAAAGATAACGCTCACTACTCATCGTGTTGAATTCTGCACAAAATATATTGTATGAATACAGCTAAAGAAAGTTCTAAATTTGAATTACGGTGAATTCTACACCTCAGTCCATTTCTAGTTGTCCAGGAAAGATTATTTGGAAGATGTTTCTGACCCAGGAGGAATCTGATCATTATACCAATATTAAAAATGCTGTATTCATTTCTATCCACAATCTGTTACAAGAACTAGGGAGAATGGAGGAAGCTCAGTAAGTTATTAAAAGCTGTATCTGTAATTCACCATATTCAATCATAATCATAATAGGTATTTTGAAGAGTAGCCAGTTCTCTAATGTCTATTTTACTTCTCTAACAATCTTAAACACTAAATAGTTCGTGGTTATTATTAAGCAGAATTGAGTAAAAAGTCTGGTAACAAGAAAGAGTCATTTGCTTGAATGAATATGTGACTTAAAAAATCAGTTCTTACCATTAGGCTGCCTAAATGAATGATACACTTGAATATCAGTTATGGCATGCCATGAGTTAATCAGGGCTACTTTATCTGCTCCAGAGATTTTGTGGGCACGGTTGACAGTCTTTGTTTTTCCATCTGTCCAGTATATATAGTCTTCAAATAATGTTAGAGCAATCACCCCTAGAACATGTTGATTAGGGACTGCAATAGAATATAATAACATTACTGTTGCATTTTGAGAAAGACTGATAGTTAAAATATTTTGATTGCAAAATCTACCCTAAAAGTGCCTTCTTTGGAGGCCTGGCTGTTATGCCTGAAGTTGCTTCAAAATCACTATGACTACATATTTATCTTGTTTGTTATATGTCTTTTAGTCTCTGCCTTCTTTGGAAAGACTTTTAACAGTTGTTTCACTTTTAGTTTTCTCTTCACTGAATACTTTGTGACATTTTCTCCATTTGCTGAATTATCATTCTAATCTAGTCAATCATCCTGCCTGCATTTTCTCTATATATATTTTCAATCCGTATTTCCTTCTGCAATTCCTAAGTTTCCTCTAAGTATCTTCTGAGGATAAAGAATTACCCAAAATCTGACAATCCATTAAAACAGACACTCAAATGATGTAAACTAAGAAGACCTCTTACTAAACTCTACTACAAAGGTACAGGGCAAATACAGAAAGTCAAATTCAGCAAACGATGTGGAGGATATCTTTTAAAACATTTTCTCTCAAGAAAGAAAGGGAAAAAATTGGCAGAAATCAAAGCAGACAATCCTGGGCAGCAAGGTGATAACAGTTACTCTATTGTGTTACTATATGGATGGAATAATTCCTGTTGAAAATACCCCAATTTTAGATATCCTCATAGTAGTGTAAAAACAATAATCACTCCAATTTCCTGTGCCAAGCAATTTAAAACTTTAAAAATCATTATCCAATTGAAACTCTGTCTACAATTAAAGGCACTTTTTCATAAGGAATTATGTTATGAATATGAATATACACATATTATTGAACAGGAGAGGTTTTTTTCCAGAAAAATAAAAACAGTTGTTAAACCAGACAGCTGTCAACAGCTCATCAACTTTGTAGTGCAAGTACTCAGGATAAAGTATTTGAAAACACAGAGGCGGAATTAATGTAAAAACTAAAGATTTATCTCATAAGATCATACCATGCGATTGGGACAACCAATGGTAATGTGATTTGTGGGATGACCAGTCAATCACTGAATCCAATATTCCCCTTTAGGTCATCCCACAGATCTGCATTACATAAACAATGTAAGCATCCCTCTCTCTCCCTTGTTCTTATTTTTATACAGTTGCCAGTGACAATTTAGTGACAAAGGAATGAACTGGTATTATTTAAATACAGAGTTTTGACATATAACATGAATAGCATAAGTTGAAATGAAGTTTTACTGATTAACTAATTCCATGTAAATATATCTAACTTTCAAATAATGTCATACTGTAAATGAAAGCATCAATTTATTAATTGGCAAAAACTATGAGAATGAATAATATTGTTACAAAGGCAAGTGTTTTTCATACTATGCATACTATGTTGTCCTTAGCTTCTTCATATACAGCGTGTATCAAAAGTCAAGCCTCATAGGCCTAACACAATATGATTTATTATTTATTTTTTCACACAAAATATTCATGTACAAGAATGTCCAAAGATCAAACAAGTAAGGAAGTGTTTAGAACAAAATGACAAGCAATGTGATCTTTTAATATAATTTATGGAGTAAAATGTCTATGGGATTTGACCTTAGGTATTTGTATTGTTTTAGAAAATGTAGGTTATAAAAGAATAGTTTTCCAAATACAACAAATTTGGCAAAAGAACAAGCTGTAATAGTTTGTTTCTTGGAATGTAACTAACCTTTACTTCTGCGGGTGCCATCCATATTAGCAAATTCAATATGATTTTCATCAGCCCAGTATAATCTTCTATTGACATAGTCTATTGTAAGAGCCATGGGTCTAGATATCTCTGTTTCTATCACAATTGTCTGATTAGAGCCATCCATGCCAACTCGTCCAATATGAGGATATTCACAGCAATCAATCCAATACAAATAACTAGGAAACAAAATTCATAAATGTGGTGTTACTGTGTAAATAATAATACAACCAGTATAATTGAAATTTTACAATCTACCAAAGTTGTATGTAGCATTTATTTTTAAGTATCACATTGTTCACTATCAATGAGCTAAGCTGATAAATTCTGCTAATTCAGAACTGACAGACTCTATTCTCTCTCAAAAGAGTTGATAATTTACTTAATGTTGCTCAAAACCTTAAGGTCTGAGTTATGTTTCTTTTACTGAATTGACTTTATATATTCACCCATAAAGCAAGAGATAATATGATCTTACAACGGCAAACGCAAAAGTGTACAATGGATTGAATTTTTTAAAATGTTTCTTGTATCTTTTTTTATGATAGTTTATTAAATCAAAATATTTCCCTGCGCAATTTAATTTACAATGTTCAGCACTGAATGGAAAAAATATTTGGAGCTAAAAAATGGCATAGGATTTGCAATCCATGAGCCAATATATCCCTCATCTATCATTTTTTATTCAGTGAGCAAAACATTATCAAATAATGCTACCCAAACTATTTTCTGTTGTGTCTCAATAATTAACCATGTATTAACTCCTCCCTAGCCAAGAAAATCTGTTTTTATGATTATTTTTATATTTGTATGTTTTGTTACGTTGTAAACCTCTCAGGGCCACTTCAAACTGAGAGATTGATGGCATATAAATTTAATAAAATAAAAAAATAAATGGTCACACAATTTCAGTGTGTTCTGTGATATTGAAAATATTCTGCATCCTTTGGGGGCTACCCTAAATTTAAAGGAAAGGAAGGTATAGGTGCAGTATAATTCTCCCACGTATTTCATTTCTGTTATCCCAGTCTTACCTAAATGAGATATCAGCAAAATAATTTGCTGTTCAACAATATGAATCAGCATAACACAAGTTATTTATCTTCCTGCAGTTTTAATACTATGTTTATCTTCCAATATTGCTTCATTTAATATATATATAACATATAGGTTGAATAAATAAGGAAAGAAGATACAGTTTCGTCTCACTCCTTTGGCAACCTGGAGTTAGTCTGTTTCACTATGTTCTGTCCATACTGTGGCTTCTTACTTGTATATAAGTTTCTCATGAGTACTATTAGATGTTCCTAGGTTGCCAATTTTCTATGCACTTTTCATAATAGAATATTATGTATAGTTTCTGATTGCTATTAAGATATTAATTAAGTAAATATTGGTCAGAAAAAAGGCAATCAACATGATTAAGAGATCACATGAAGAAAATTATATTGGTCACAGGGCTTCAGTATATAACTGAGGGACTAAAACAAAAGGATATTCATTAAAGTTTTGCTGGTTCTTCCTCACCAAACATCTGGGGAGGAACCAAATGAATGAGGAACATTGGTCAAGAAGGTATCTTGAATTTTGATTTCAATCATATGAAAGATGAATTCAACAAATGTTTATAAGCACAACTTCTTTGAGGTGACCATTCTTGCATTGTCAAATTTCCAGGTTTTCGCCTGATATACTTCTATGGAATAGCTAATAAAATAATGGGTATCTGAAAGGGGCAAAGGATATCACATGCATCTTGACATTATCAATATGAATTATATACACACAATTTTGCATTATAATTATATTGTATATAATTCATGCCATTTGTATAATGTTATGTACATAACATTATTTGACATTGTGATTTCCATTGGATACCTATATACATTCCACAGTCACATGGAACTTCGGTGGAGATGTATAGTAGTTAATGACTTTTAAATAATATTTTTAAAAAAATCACTCAGCTGAATTAATTCACCTGTCATTAGCTTTCAGACATTATTATTCAAATTTATGCTGGACAAATTTGTGATTATTATTTGGGGACAACCTGAAATTTTCAAATATTAAATATAACAATTATCTCCATTATCTTTCATTTTAGCTACATTAACTCCAAAAATGCTTCCCTTTAAACATTACTCTTGTTGAGAAGGATATACTTCCTTATAAACATTCTCCAAACCAGAAACAATCAATTGCACTATTAATTTGTATGATAACTCCATACCCAATTTGAGGATCTAAAGAGAGATCTCTAGGGAACTTCACCCTTTTGCTCACAAGAACAGTGGGATACAAGCCATTGATTTTGGATACTTCAATCATCCTTTTTTCCGTGTCAGACCAATAGAGATTCTTTCCAACCCAGTCAACTGCTAATGCATTAGGAACAGCTGTGTTATGAACTACCTAGAGAAATGAAAACTGTATAAGTATCAGAACATACACTTAAAAATGGTGGAAAGTCCATTTTCATTTCCTGGAGAGTAAATAATTATAGTACACTGGCAAATACAATTATGCAATTGGAAAGTTCTTAATTTTGAAAAATATTTGAGAGAAAATATATTAATTCTAAAAGCATACTACAATTAACCAACATCAACAGAAGGCATTATATGGTAATTTTATTCCTGTTTTACCACATTTTTTTTCTTTCATTAAAAGTCCCTGCAAGTTTTCTTGGCAAGATTTTTCATTACCTCCTGGTTCAAGGTCATCCAGCTGACTTTGTGCCTGAGGTAGGATAAGAACTTAGAGCTTCTGGTTTCAGAATTTATGCCTTAACCATTACATCAAATTGTTTCTCACCACTTAAATTACTGCACTTAATTACTGCACTTAAATATTCAGTTTAGGCATATCCCGATGAATTCTTTCTCTGATGTGCAGAATCCCATCTCATATTCTTAGAGGTTTCTTCACATCCAAATACATAATAACTTAGTTACCTGCTTTTCTTCAACACATAACAGCAGTCAGCAATATGATTTACTAAGTGACGCTATGAAAGATAACTATTGGAAACTTCCCAAGATTTACTTTTATAAACAGGAAAGAAATGGGTTGATGTAGAGGTAACAAAAACCATCAGCCAAAGCACTCCAAGTGGTACTGGTTGCACAGATTCTTCCATCTTCACCCCCTCCAGTTCCTAAAGATTAAGGTAGTCAGCCCCATTTCAGTCTATCAGTATGAAATTATTATGGACAATTTTATCAAACAAACCACCACACTGGCTGCTGCTATATCTACAAATTTAAATTTTCTTTGGGCATGGAAAAGTAGTAGAGTAATCTTTCAGATTATAGGAAATGTAAGGAAAAAATGAACTGGGGTTGAGTATTTATCTGTCCATTCATCTAAATTATGGTCAAGTATCTACTCTGAAATATTAAAAGTTCACTTTTTCCCCTAAACTAAACTTCCTTGGCAAAATTGTCTATTATCAATGTTATTTATACATAATCAGCTAAAAAAAATGTTTCCGTCATCTTTTGGAAAAGCCATGACAGACTACAGTTTAGTGAATAAAACTAAAACTATTGTGCAAAAATGAGAAAATGGCTTTGGGACAGTTCTAAAAGAAGAAAAGTATAGTTATGGATAGAAACATAATGTTGATCTCAATTCAGGCATTCATTGAGAAACCTTGACATGAATTAGGTTTGCTGAGAACTCTCATCAAGTCTAACTTTGAGTAGGATGGGAGATCTGTAAAAATACACAATTGGTTTTGAATGACAAGTTACATAAATATGAAGTACAAAAAGAAAATCCTGCACAAACAAATGAAAGATATATTCTTTCTGTATTATATAGGGAGAATTCCCCATTTATTTCTTGTTTTTTTCCCACTGTAATCACTATATTCTTCATTTAACTCAATCTGTCTGATACTTTAAATCAGAGAATACATAGGATTTGCATTTCATTTCAATTTCCACAATATGCTTTTTTATCTCATTATTGTACATAGAGGCACTAATTAAATCATAGTTCAAAAAGAATTTTGATTTGAAATATGAATACACCTGGATATCAGTTTCTATTGTAATTAAATCAATTTCTAAAAAAAACAAACTTCACCTGGAAAACAGTCTAAAAACTAAGTTTAGAAATAAAAAGCAAAAGAATAGGGAATTATTACCAAGAATTCTTAAATAAGGTAGAAGTTCAATTGGATCAAATGCAACAGATATTATGAAATATGTCATATCCTGAATAAGCTATATGTTTTATAATCCTATGTATCAATTGTTTAATATTTTGATTAAGAACATTAAAGAAAATACATATTGGCTAAGCCTATATAACCAGGAGTGGTATTCTACCAGTTCAGCCCAGTTCGGTTGAACCGGTAGCTCCAAGGATCATCTGTGAGTGAACTGGTTCGCTCCAACAATCAGCTCCTGGGCCCGCCCCAGCTCTATTCTGACCTTTATTTCCTGGTTTTGAAGCTCAGCTGCTTCGTACGGCACAGCGGATTGCCACACGTCAACTGTTTAACACACAGAGAGAGTGCAGGATTGCAGGACAAGGTCAGTAGCAAAGCCTCTGTGCGTGCACAAAGCGCTCCCACCAAGCCATGCCCACATAATTGGTGGTAAAATTTTTGAATCCCACCACTGCTATATAACCTGCTCAGAATTGCCTCGAACTGCAAGATGCATAGCAGGTAAATTTAATAAATAAATAGTGTGACTAGCTGCAAATTCTTAAAGATTTACACTAGCACAAATACAACTAAAATATATATGCTTTTAAATTAGTATTTGAACCTTAACTATTTATCACCCAAGAAAAACAATTGCAGTTGTGCAACTTAAAATCGATTTGTAGAGTAGGGGGGAAATAGTTTCATCCAGACTTAGTTACACTCTATATAAATTGAGTTAAATTAATCATGATTAATCTGTTCCATAGTTTCAATATATGTATTCATAATAAAGCTGAGTCATGATCAAAATCTATTAGCTTCTGATCCAAATAATATTTATAAATCCATGATTATTTCTAAATCACCTTGACATTATTCCCATTCAGATTCATTCTGTTAATCCTACTTCCATTTGGTCTGCTGGAATCAATCCAATAGATGAACTCTTCTTTGTAATCAAAGTCTACTGCAATCACATTATTCAGGCCCTGAAAAGGAAAAAAATAACTTTAGCAGTTGCTGTAAACAAATTAACAAAGTTAAGATAACTATTCATATCAGATTAATTATCAAGTATTAATTAAGGGGGATACTTAAAAGGGGGGGATATATCTATTTTCCCCAAATTTTCAGATTTAATTTTTATCTTTTAACAGAACTTGGAGTAGGAACACAGATGAAACTTGGGGTTAACCAACAAAAAATGTTATCCCCTTCAAATATACTGTCAAGTTTCCAATACCAGTCAATGGGAGAAGATATAAGAAGATGTAACCACCACTATCTATTCTCCAACCATCTCAATTTTTGATATGTGGGAGACAGAGTGTCCATAGGAGACTATCAGTTAATGAGGGGTTAAAAATTGAAGGCCCTCTGACCTCCAAGATGATGAGCTTCCCATATACATTCCCATGTACATTGATCTTAGCTTCATATGTGCCCTGGTGGCATAATGGTTAGAATGCAGTATTACAGGCTAACTCTGCTCAGAGTCTGTTGTTCAATCCTTACAGGCTTGAGATTGACTCAGCCTTTCATCCTTCCAAGGTTGGAAGTCAAGAGTGTTTCTCTTCCATAAATTTTTGATTAAAGTTCAACTTTTATTGTCAAGGTCTAGCTTTCAGGACAACCAGTCCGTATGGATCAAGGCTGTCAAATCTAACCTTTTAAACCTAGACTACTTTCCCTTCAGTTCTCAAGATGAAATACGATTAGGTGAAACAAACCCTGAAGCAAAGGAAAAAGGATACAGAGCAGCAAACAGATCTAGGGAAGGCCCTAGCTTTCTTATCATCAGTATAAAAAGATACATGGTCACTGCAGCCAGCTGCCTTATACAGGTATAAATACCAATCCATTTGAAAGCTTTCTCTCTTGTTTGATGTCATGCTGTCCTTTCTGCATGATTGGATGGGAAATTTATAAAAGTATCATTAACTGAAAGGCTGAAAGGCTTTGCCCCTGTGATTCCAAAGAGGTGGAAACTACAGAACATGTTATTTGTTGTTCCTTTTATGGAGACAGCCAAACCAAAATCATCCTCTCTGATAATATCCTAGTTACTGAGATTAAGCCTATGGTCAAATGATGGTTTTTACAGTGCACGTAGCTAGGTTTTGTACATCAGCATGGAAGATCTGTTGGACATGATGAGCTAATTTTCCATTAGTCAAGTTCTATTAATTGTAATGCTAGATATTATCACATTTTTGTAATTTTGGATGTTGGTATACTTAATGTAATTTTACTGTCTATATTATAATATAGACTGCATCCTGAACATCATTTATAAATGTAAGCTTGTTTTTAAAATGTATTTTAATTTTGTCTTACACTTTATTGTATTTATTATCTATTTAGATTCACAGAGTATTCTGCTCATACTGGTTTATGATTTGGTCTAAACTGGTGTATGGTGAATTGAAAACACATGGGTGAGGGATATTCTTCTGAAAGGCACTATTTATTACCTTTAATTTAATTACTACATATGACAGACTAAATATGACTGACTTCTGAAAACATAAAACAGTAATTCTCAAGAGATAAAACCTTAGAAAAATGAATAAGGAGAGAGTAAGTGGCTATGAAAGCTAAACATGTTCAGAGATAAAAGAAGAATAAATCTAAAAATGCAGTGGGGTAAAGCTAAAATTAATACATATTTTAAAATAGATATCAAGCTTGCTTTAACTGTGACCTCATGAGTTCTGCTGAGTGTCTAATATGAAGAGGCTCCTGAAAATTATCTCTATTGTTTGGCTAGAAGTGCTGCAGAGAACTTTATATGACAATATAAGTTTCAGTTTAATATGAGATGACAGTGCTTTCTTGTTCCACAATCTTCCTGGCTCATTCATGAAGTATCAAGATTTGAGGCTTTCTGACATAGTCATTTTTGATCTTCTTCCAAAAGAATTTAGAATAGTATTCCTTGATTAATCTAGGAAGGACCCCAAAATTTTAGGAAGGAAAAATTGTTCTATTAGTACTTTAGTTTTGTTTTGAAGGGTAAGTTAAAAGTTACATTATGACCTATAATGATGCCTGTGAGTTATTTAATCCTAAAGCAATGTTTGTTTAGCTGATCTTAATTGAAATGATTTTAGATCACAGATATTTTTGTCAGTGCAAATCTATATTTCCTTGCTATAGAAGATTGACCAGCCTTAAGAACAAAATATGCTATTTCTAAATGACAGATTCCAGTAATTTGCTCACTCCATCCTTCCTGCCAAATTACTATGTTATTCATTTTCATGGGTGGAAGGGATTAAAAACTGTTTTTGTAGATAACACTGAAAATTGCCTACTTATAAAAAAACCCCTTCTTGAGTATTACTGGATATAGATATCATGAGCTGTGTCCAGATACTGGTCTTCAAGTCAGGATGGAGCATCCACTCCAGGTGTTTACAATCTGATATGGAGTTGTTTAAAGGTCTGTTCATGCTGTTTTTAATTCTCTGCAAAGTAGGTTACCATGGAGTTGGTGGATTGTGGCAATTCTGCATGAAATATACTAAGGGAAGATTCATTTTTGATCTTTGAGGAGTATATTAATAACATACATTCATTATCCAACACATTTAATTTTGCAAGGATACAATATACTTTAATGCTTGAAGCTATAGCTGTATTATGTGGGCTATATAAAGTAACTCTATTTCCTTTAGAGTTCTTCAATTTTCTGGAAGTAACATTAGGTAAGCTGGAAAATTTGAAAACTGGCTTTCCAAGAGAAAATCACCAGTAATAGAGAGTACAGGCATTTTTTACAACTGCACCCATTTTTCTCACATTTTATATGATTTGAATAGAATTTCACCATCATTGTGCCAAACTGTCCAATCTTCTGCAATAGTTTGAATTCAATTTACAGAATACAAATTAAAGAACCCTTTTCCAACAGTGACCACAACATGATTGACTTTTGTCTCAACATACGTCCACACAAAAATCATCATAACGATGGGAGCCCCAATTATAACTTCAAAAAAGGCAACAATGATCTTATAGACAACGATCTCTCATCTCTTGATTGGCAACTTCTATTCATTGGATGTAATACTGTTGAAGACCATTACAAAATATTTTTACTTGAAGTCAAAAGAGTAATCTATATGAACCAATAACAACTCCCAAAACTAGAAAGAACAAATTACCCATAACAATAAGGAAGCTTCAATCCAAAAAGAAATCACCTTGGTGGAAAAACAAATCTGGTCACGTTACCAACTTCAAAAGCCAATACAAAAATTTATGCTACCAGATAAAGACTGAATGCACCAATTATCACATTAAACAAGAGGAAAACCTTCTATGCACCAATTCCACCCGCGCTTTCTACAATTTTGTAAACAACAAACTAAAAGACTCAAGGTCCATCCCACCCCTGAAAGGACCTAATGGTAAAGACTGCAACGATGACACTATTAAAGCAAAGCTCTTTAACACTTTCTTTGGCTAAGTATTTGTAAACAGCAATGGATCATGCCCAGTATTTCCTAGTCGAACCACAGACAACTACAATGATCTAATACATATTGATTTTACAGAAGACATTGTTGAAAAAGCACTATGCAATCTAAAACCATCTCTATCTATTGGACCAGACGGAATATGTGCCTACTTCTTTAAAAAAGCTATCTACTGGCATAGCCAAACCTCTAAGCATAATCTTTGAAAAATCTTTCAGGACCAGCTCCTTGCCAAACCTATGGTCACAAGCCACGGTCATCCCCATCTTCAAAAAGGGAGTCCCCAGCCTAGTTGAAAATTACAGACCAATCTCTTTATGCTGCGTCACCTGTAAAATCATGGAATCAATTATTAACCAATCCATTATCCTCTACTTAGAGACAAACAACCTACTCTCTAATAAACAATTTGGTTTCTGAAAAAAAAAAAACCTATCCTGTAATCTGCAACTCTTACACTGCAAAAACATATGGACTACACAACTCGATCAGGGCAAAGCAATAGATACAATCTACATAGAGTGTAAAGCCTTTGATTCAGGGGTACATGACAAACTACTCCTAAAACTAAAATCTTATGATATCTCTGGACTCTTGCATAACTGGATAGAAGCATTCCTGTCAAATAGACAATAAATGGTCAAAATTGGGAGCCCTATCAAATTCTGTACCTGTCAACAGTGGTATCCCCCAAGGCAGTGTTATGGGACCAACTCTCTTCATACTCTACATAAATGACCTCTGTGATCATTAAGAGCAACTGTGTTTGCTTCGCTGATGATGTAAAGCTATTCAACACTACAGACAATACTGCTACCCTTCAAAAAGACCTCGACTATGTATCAGAATGGTCAAACAAATGGCAACTTCAAATCTCAACAAATAAATGCTTTGTCTTGCATATTGGCAAAAAAAATCAGAAAATAAAATACAAGCTGAATAGTCAAGACCTTGTTGATGTTCCAAACTCTGTCGAGGACCTTGGAGTACTCATCTCTAGTGATCTAAGTGCTAGAGCCCACTGTAACTACATAGCCAAAAAGGCATTAAGAGTTGTTAACCTAATCCTATGTAGCTTTTTCTCTGGTAATATCACACTACTAACTGGAGCATACAAAACATTTGCTAGACCAATATTTGAATACACCTCATCAGTCTGGAACCCACATTACGTATCTGATATTAACACAGTTGAGAAAGTCCAGAAATATTTCACAAGAAGAGTTCTCCACTCCTCTACTTGTTGCAGAATACCTTATGCCACCAGACTCGAAATTCTAGACCTAGAAAACCTAGAACTACGCCGCCTTTGGTCCAATCTAAGTATATAAAATTATACATTGCAATGTCCTACCTGTCAATGAATACTTCAGCTTCAACCATAACAATACAAGAGCACACAATAGATACAAACTCAAAGTTAACTACACCAAACTTGATTGCAGGAAATACGACTTCAGCAACACAGTGGTTAATGTCTGGAATACTCTATCTGACTCAGTGGTTTCTTCCCCAAACCCTAAAAACTTTAACCTTAGACTGTCTACTATTGACCTCACCCCTTTCCTAAGAGGTCTGTAGGGGGTGTTTATAAGGCAGCACTGTGCCTACCATCCCTGTCCTATTGTTTCTTTTTATTCTTCTTATATGTATCCATTTCATGTATTCATAACTATGTTTATACTTATACCTGTCATCTTATAATCCCTTGGCAAATAAATAAAATAAATAAATCTGCCATGTAACCATTTTAAAGAAAATAATAATTTATGAGAGGCACCTGAATAAAGAGAAGTCATGAAAACTGTTTCTCTTGCTCCAAAGTATTATTACTGGTGTCACAAAGTATTATTACTGGTGTCACAGCATGACATTTTTTTGGGGGGAGAGGTCAAAAGGGTAAATAATGAAACATACTTTGTATTGTGATGCAAATTCTTCTTTTTTAGTCTTTCTATTATGTCAGTCCTTCAAGGAAGACGTTAGGAAACAAATACTTGATCTCTACTTTAGTAATACAGACTAAAATAAAGGTATTGAAAGCTTCAAAGAGTTTCTATTTCTTTCTCTTTTGTACCCAAGAAAATCAAAGTAAACCAACCTTCTTCATCCTTTCCCGTTGACCCAGGAAAATAGATGTTTTTGTTATATTTGCCATTATTTTTGTCAAAACCATCTCCATACTCTTCTCCACATAATAACATGATGGAAGAGACAGGGCATATGTTGAAACAACATGACAGATGTTTTGTAATTTTGAAAAAAAAAATCTGTTTTCTGTGGATGTTTCTGAATGCAAACTCCATAAGCATTTTTTATCAATTTGAAACAGTATTGGACTATAACCAAGCACATTATTTGCTGTATGCTATGGTAATTTCTTCAGAAGGCTTGTAATGAAATATTTGTTCTTTATTTAGGAAATACTTGGAGAAAAAGTCAGTTTCCCCACATAAAATGTTTGATATTTGATCATGCAAAATTAGTAATTAATTGCAATAGAAGTCAAAATTATAGTTAAGCAGAAGACTATTTAGGCCTTAAATTGTTAAATCTTTGTTATTTCTGTTCTTCTCAATCTCCAAAATAACAGTTGAGAATTAACAATAAGTTTCTGCAGTTAACCTTGATTAGACGATAGGATGCCCATCAAATCTAGTCAAGTTGCATATTTTACTTAAAATAGGTTAATAGAATTTTCTTCACAACAATGTGTCTGGAAACAATAATAGAGGAACCAGTGATTTGAAACCCGAAATACTAATAAACAACACTGAAGAGAACAACAGACAGATAAAGCAAAAATAAACAAACACAGATCTGTTCAGCAAAATGGAGTAAATCAGTATGTTCTTAGTCAATATCATTATTATCAATATCATTAGGAGCCTTGGTGGCGCAGTGGTTAGAGGGCAGTACTGCAAGCTACTCCTACTGCAATTTTGCAGATCGAATCCCAGCAGACTCAAGATTGACTCAGCCTTCCATCCTTCCAAGGTGGGTAAAATGAGGACCCAAATTGTAGGGGGCAATATTCTGACTCTGTAAACCACTTTGAAATGGCTGTAAAGCACTATAAAGCATTATATAATCTAAGTGCTATTGCTATTATGTTATTTACTCAAAAATCCTTTATCATCTCTAGTTCTGTATTAACCTGTAAATTTCATCTTAAAAATCCTGCAAAAATGATTTAAATATGTATGTATAACCATAAATCATTAATTGCTTTATTTCCCTACATTCATAAAAATTCTGTTTATTAAAATACAGCATAATCACTGAAAGAAACTCCTATCAAGTTATATAAGCAACTAATTTTGGTTATAATATACATGCAGAATTGATTTCAGTGGTATACTCCATGTATATTCATATGCCAAGTATATAACCTTTGGGGGAAAGAGTCAATCTTGTTGCCCATTTAAAATGTTTTATTCACTTCTGCATTGACATTTCCTTATGATGATGACGTACTGTATGGCCACTGTACCTTTTTAAAAAAGATTTATGATTTCTGTACACTGTCTAGGGATCCTTTGTGTGACACTTAGAGAATACCTGTTTCATTGAAGTATAGTTGGATCCATCAGTACTAATTTTTCGTATTTCGTGATGATCAGCCAGAATTAAGAATGGCTCTTCATCTATATGAAAAAATAATGGTAGTTTTTTTACTTAATTTATGAAACTTTGAAATAGAAACATAAATAGTGAAAAATTAAATGCTGTATGCTATGAACATTGGTATAGATAAACATTACAAGCATAATATTTCAAACAAAATCAAATATTAGTCATAAGCTGAACAAGAGATTTAATTAGCACCTTTTTAGAGTACTTTAATATCGCCTTTGAAACGCAAGAGAAGAATTAACATTCTCTATTAAGTTTTACTTCCAAAATGAATTTATAAACACAGCTTGGCTTTCAAGTAACAAATAGATAATAAGTAACAGCTGACATAAAAAAGGTAGAATCATTTGATTCAAAATGAATGCATAGTTTAATTTCCAACAATTAGTGAGTTCTACAGTGGTTCTGAAAAGAAAATATGGATTTTTAATGTTAATACACTTTGGAATGTATATGTAACCACTAGTTCTACCAGCTGTGTTCACCTTACTTTGTTCCTGTTGTTAGCTGCCCAAAGTGATGAATTAGAGATGGACAAACACATAAGAATAAATACATAAAGAAATAATGCAAATTTCCTTAATTTATTAAACTGCTTTATAATCAAAGAAAAACAAAACAAAAAAAAGAAACATTCCCCTTCTCCACCTCTATCAGTAAACATAAAAGTAAATAAAGTAATAATATTATTGGAATTTAGCCTTTATGTCTGATAATTATTTAGCAAAATAATGCTTTCATAAAGAACTCAACGGAAACAATTGAATGAATCTGTATCTAAAATTAGTCTCACAACTTTTGCTAGATCAGGAATTTTTGAATGAATTGCTATACAATTTTGAGGGAGTAACTTATTTTTTTAATGATTTTAGACAAGATAGAGAGCAGGTGTGTAAGTTAGCTAAGTGGTACCAATTCCTTAAAGAAGGACAGGGAATGTTATCTTGTTTACAGTTGCTTATATCCCATTGCCTGAAACAAGTTTTTACAGAGCTTTCAAATAAACCAACAGCTTATTTGAATGGAAGATTTGGAGGGTTACTTACACTTATGCATATGCAATAACGTACAGGTGGAATCTATGACCCATATTGCAAACTCTATCAAGAGCCTAGACCTAATTTATTATATCCTTGTCAACCCAATTAAAAAAAATATGTTGTCCAATGAAGACAAATGTGTATTGAAACTATTGCATTGTTAGCAATGGTGACAAAGTACATACAAAAGCATACCTGACAAATAATACTGTTAATATAAGAGGGGATGTACTTATTTGATTGCTTCATTTTATATACATGTATTTTGCTAAAACCTATTGTTGCAAATAAATGTTTTAATACTTTAAAATTTAAGTCCTATTCTTTATGCTTAATTTGACTATGACTTTAATAGTTTTATAGCTGAAAAAGTTTACCCGAAAGGGATTTGCATCCTTGCTTAGGATTAGGTTGCATTTGATAACCATCCATACACAAGCATTTGTAAGACCCATATGTATTGATGCATTGCTGACTGCACGGAAAGCCAGATGAACATTCATCAATATCTACACATGTTTTGCCATCCTCCTTCATTTGGAAACCAGGCCAACATTTACACTATAAAGAAAAATAAAGCACATTATGTGTTAAGCATGTATAGGCTAGGGCTATTTTCATTTCTTTATCTTTCTTGGTTAATGCAATATCAATTTTATTGAAATGCTATTAATACATGTTATCCAAATCTCAGGACTCAAAGAAAAACCCATGGCTCATTTTGAGCTTTTTTCAGACACACACATCGGCAATATATCACAGTTTCATAATTTATCTAATTGTTTGGATTTTTGGAATATTTCATAGCAAAAAAAATATATCTATAAAGTGGGCCAGAAGAGTATGATTTATACCAGGGGTCGCCAACCTTTTGGACCTCAGGGACCACCAAACTCATACTTTCAAATCCTGAGGACCACTAATATGAATTTTTTTAAAAAAGCTAATATATTTAATATAAAAAATTATATTAAATATAAATTATACACACACACACTTATTTAATTTTAACAAAAACATAAATGCTTAATAACAAAATAAAACATTCTGGGCTTGAAGCCTCCCCCCACCTGCACCTTCCAAAGAGACAGAAGAGCAGAGCTGAGGGGTCTTGGGGCAACTGCCACTGGGAGAAGCAGAGGCAAAAAGGTGGCTTTGCTCTCCCTGGGGGGCAGCGCCCCTCGGCCGCCACTCCAGGGCTTCTCAGCAGGCATCTGCCTACAGAATACTGCTGCCCTTTAATAAAATTTGGGGGGGGGAGGGGAGAAAGTGGGAGCTCCTTTCAGATCCCGGGTGGAGGATTGAGAGAGCTCAGATCTGCAGTCGAAGAAAAGCTGGGAGAGGGCTCTTCCAGCCTCACCTGGAGACAGGCAAGGAAAGGAAAGGAAAGGAAAGGAAAGGAAAGGAAAGGAAAGGAAAGGAAAGGAAAGGAAAGGAAAGGAGGGAGAGAGAGAGAGAGAGAGAGAATCTCTCACATTACCAGGGGAGGAAAGGAGGCAAAACAAAGTTCACTCTTTCACCGAGACCTACAAAATGCCAATCTAAAGTGTTCTAGGAGTTCTTTGAAATCATCAAATGATCCCACTCGCAGTTCTTGCACCTCCTGGCTCTTCGAGGCTTTGATGACCCGGCAGAGATAGCACCCGAGTTGCCTTAGCATGGTTGGTTAGTTCACAATTGCCTATCCAGAGAAGAAGGTGCTGGAGAAGGAGGAGACAGTAGTGGACAAACAAGCAACTCAGGGTGCTACCGCTGTGGTGGCTTTGCATAGATCTCCGAGGCTTCGATGTTGGGAGAGGCAGCGAGGGCTGGAGGAGCCGAGAGCTGCATACAGCTCCATCTCCCTTTCCTTACCTGCCTGCACGTGGGGACAGGGGAGTAGGGGGAAAGAAAGAGAGAGAGGTGGGAGCAATTCAAAACTAGAGAACTAATGGGGAGAGCTAACAGTAGGCGCTGGGGGAGGGGACTGTTGTTGCCACCACCTGCCTTGTTTGGGACCTGGTTGGTGCGTGCATCTCAGGGACCTGACTCCGGAGTCCCTTGAAGAGCCGGGAGGTGCGAGAAATGTGCAGCCCAGATTAATTGCTTTCAGGGGTCATTTCTTCTGCAGCCCACCAAAATTTTTCCACGGCCCACTGGTTGGTGACCACTGGTTTATAACATAGTTTTTAAGAAAAAATGCAGATAAAAAGTATTGAATATTTTCCTCAGCTTGAATTTTTTTGGTTTGTTCCATTTTTCTTAATCAGTTGTCATTCCCTTTGGATTCATATGTATATTTTGCCTAGTTCCATAAAAGTGCTTTTAAAAAAACTGTTATAGTTTTCTAAAAGAGAAGAGGAAGAAAGGATTTAAAGTTGCACCTAATATCAGGCAAATTTATAGCTCCATTTCTTTTGCTGACATACAGTTACAGCCCTAGCCCAGGGGATAGTGTTTTAAAAGAAGAGGTTCTGCCTCATTAACAGTCCTGAAGATAGAAATTCAGTTCAGTTCTACAAAAAAACAAAAAAACAAGTGGCAAGATTTAAACTCTTGAAGTGTTTTTCAAATTTATCTTTAATATGTTATTCTGAATGTTATTGTCTGAGATTACTTTGACTCTAAATACAGTAAATCAATATAAAACAGATTTTTCATGTTTCCACCATGCACCAACTATTACAAAAGGTCTTAGAGGAGAGAACTTACAGTTAACATTTTGACATCCTCCAAGTTAAAGTTAGAAGACAGGAAGAATTAATAGAACATGATAAACTCATAAAACAGCAACAAAAATAGATCAGATGAAATTCATTCATCTTTAATTTACTAGGTCTGGTTTTTTTTTTAGTCCTATTCAAAATGTCGTCATGCTAGAAAGGCACACCATTTCGTCAAATTTAGTTAGATGCTAAGTAAGCATTTATTCAAGGCTCTAAAAATTACAAAATCCAATAGCTTTGGGATACAGTCACACTAGGCAGGTGAGAGGAAAGCTACAGGTTCTTTCCTGGAAATCTCTAACAAAAATAAATTGTTTTTACTGAACCAAACAGAGGCAGGCATGACTTTTTTCTGTATCTTTACCTCCCGATGTGAGAAATTGAAAAGTTACAAGCATTCGAACATTGAGGATTAATGGTGATGGGGAAAGTTAATGGTTGTCAAACTCAATTTCATTGAGGGACGCATCAGGTTTGTGTTTGACTTTGGGGGCCAAGTGGGTGTGCCCAGGGTGGGCATGGCCAGCTCGATGTCACTGATGTTGGGGGCGCCTGAGCATTCTGCCAGTGAAAACAGAGCTCAGGAGGGCCACGTGCGGCCCTCCCATGCTCTGTTTCTCTGGCAGAGGCATTGCGGGCTGATTCTTCACTGTTTCTAGGGCAGCCCTGTGGACCAAATCTAAGCATCCTGCCAGCCAGATTCAGTCCCTGGGCATTGAGTTTGACACCACTGATTTAGAAGAACATTAAAATATTTATGTTATATTTGCTGTGGTATTTTTGATGCTTCAATTACTGACTAAAATGTGGATTTGTACATATTATTTTGGATGTTTTCATTTTTTATTGTTTTAAAATGGTTTTAGCTTTAGTGTATTATATTTTTTGAATTGTAAGTCACCCACAGTCATTGTCTGACATGAGCAGCTATAGAAATTGAATAAATAAATATTTATTTTACATAATATCTTATTTCTGTAGTTCAGCTGCAAAAATTCATGCTTTCCTCCCACTAAATATTCTGAGATTAACTTTAAAGATAAAAGAATACAGTAATGAATACCTAATTTTTAAAATTACATATTAGACACATAAATCGGCATAGCCAAATACTTTAAAACTATTTGTTTTTTTCTCAATACCTCCAATTGATGACATTAGACTTTAAAATTAAATTGAAGTTTGCATGTTCTCTGGACTTCGATTAAGAGTACAGTAAAGTAGAGTAGAGTGGAGTAGAACAAAACAGAACAGAACAGAATAGAATTCTATATTGGCCAAGTGAGGTTGGGAAAAAAAAAAGGAATTTGTCTTTGCTGTTTAAGCTCTCAGTGTACATCTGTTCTCTTAAAAAAATCTGTTTACATTTTTCAATAGAGTAGAGTAGAACAAAACAGAACAGAACAAAACAGAACAAAACAGAATAGAACAGAATTCTATATTGGCCAAGTGCGGTTGGGGGAAAAAGGGGAATTTGTCTCTGGTGCTTAAGCTCTCAGTGTACATCTGTTCTCTTAAAAAAAAATATGTTTACATTTGTCAATTTATTTTTCTTCCACAAAAGTATTTCCCTTTCCTAAGACACATAGAAAGTAAAATGAAGTATGAGCTACAAAGTTTTATTACTTGTATTACTATTAATAAAATATACAAATGCAAGCCTCATATGATTAACATTTCTGTGTGAGTTGGGGATTTCAAAGTCTATTTTATAGTGTATTATTTTAAACTTCTAAACTACTAACCTTGTATCCAACAGGAAGATCTTGACAGTCTTGAGAACAGCCACTAACTTTCTTACTCAAACATTCATTTATATGGCAATTTCTTTCATCAGATCCATCACCACAATCTTGTTTGGCATCACAAACATCTTCTTGGGGGATGCACTTGCCATTTTTACACATAAAAAATGAATTGTTGCATGACTGTTCTAAAAACAAGAAATAAATGGGTAAAAGGAAACAGAATGCAAAAAGTATGTAACTATTCATCAGGTTTTAAACTATGATCTATAGTTTAATTTACAAATAAATTATACATTTGCATATACTGATACAGATTTAAAATATTTATACAATATGTATAAATTTTATATTTGTAACTTATTACAGCTTTTATAAATGTATAAAACAGTACAATCTATATGTATTAAACTTTATGGAACATAGGACACTAATTTCAATAAAACAGGAGTTTGACAACTGTCTATATGGCACATTTGCTAAATACAATGCTTATTTTAAATACAAAATTTTGTTTATGGTGGATTTCTCTTCCTGTTGACTTAGGACTAGCCTTAAGTTTAGAAATATTTGCACCAATTTCAGATCTGATTTTTCAACCAAATTTTGATGTTTCTCCCTAGATGGTATTGTCAGCCCTTTAGATAGACCAGATCAGAAAATCAATTCCACAAATGGGCAGAAACTGTTTTTATTCAAATTGTCTATAATAAACCTTTCAATCTGTTTGAATCTGTTTATCTCTTCCTTCCTTACTGTGAATTCCTTACTCTTATAGATATAATAGTACATGAAAATGACCCTGAGAGACAGGAGAAAAGCCACAGAGTAGACCACTGTCATGTAAAATATACTTCAATTAACAGGAGAAAGTAAAAGAGAAGGAGTAGAAAAATACTTCCAATCTTGCAAGAGTCTGCTAATGTAACCTTATAATAAAGATAAAGTTAGTATTCCTTGTGTTTCTTTTCTGGATTATATTAAACGGATTAGTAACAAGCATCAATGCCTTGTCTTTATATATTCTAAGTGCAGATGACATTGCTGAACCTGAGGTAAAGTCAAATGTATCATCAGTCTATACAGTCTTTATACTCCCTAAAGAAACCTAAATTTAGTTCTGTTGAGCCTGAATACTTTTCTATCTTTCAGCCTCTCTTCACTTGCACGTGCTTTGGATCAAAACATAACAGTTTTCAAGTGATGAACTGAGGGAAAGAGAGAAGTCTCAAAGACCATCTGGATTAAGAGATCTCCAGTACGGTGCTACAGAAAGGACATGCCAAATAATAAGAGGAAATTGATGAATTACCCAATCAGCATGCTTTGTCAGTAGTCTGCAAGTAGAAATACTTATTTTAGTAACACTGCATCATTCCAGAAAATTATTTTGGACATAAAAACAAAATTGAACAAATATTTAAAAAGCTGAACCTGCACTTCTGCATTTTATATTAATAGGATCCTCATCTGAATGATCTGGACAATCAAAATCTCCATCACATTGCCACTGAGAATTTAAGAGACATCTTCCATCAGCACAGCTGAATTCTCCAGGATTACAATGGCGATAGCCTAAAACCAGAGTGATTAAAAAATTATAATAATAACTCAAATGTTTAGAATTATATATATTCTCAGCTTTTAAATATTTATACCATTTATAGCCTTACAATTTATCTTTGCATGCAGGGTCTCATCCACAAGGTAAAACAAGAAGACTCTTCTTTGCCATTTTACTGATACAAATCCTAGCAAAAATGAAAATCCAAATTCTTTATTATCTCACCCATTTATTTGCTTGTTTGGATAGTGCCTGTGCATAATCAACAAATTCCAGTAATGGATTACAGCCCCATATGACTTTTTTCCATGACAGGAAGATGTTGCAATTATATTGTATGGCAAAAAAGATTTCAGCCAAGAAATATGGCACAGACAGTTTCTAACTACTTAAAATCTAATTTCAGTTAGTGTGAAATTACAAAAAGAATAGCAGCAAGCTTACAATTTTCTGGATTTCAAGGAATACTGTATATGCAACTGAGACCTAGCTGCATAACATAGTAAGTGTTGTAAATTGGAACTTAAGTTCTTAGATTTCTATACTTCAGTAGACAGAAGAAGTTCCACAGAGTACATCAAAACAGACTTCTGATTTGCAACTGTTGTGTATTCTACTTTTGAATAAATAAAATCTAAAGTGTGCAGAAAGCATCATGGCTCATTATATATCTGATCCTGAGCACTCTAATAATACAGAAAGGACGTTGGTACTTACCTGATACGCCCATTCTCTGTGAGCTGTGAACAGCATCCAGTGATGGGAAGGTGCCTCAGTCCCTTCTAGGAAGGCTGGGCTTAAATTTGAGGATACTTCTCCTCCTCCACGAGACTCCTCCTTAGCATCCCCAGTTTTGCGAAGCTGAGGCATTGATACCCTATATGCTTAAGCCTATGTAATAACCCTGGCTGGAACAGACCCCCTACCAGACAGAATAAAAGGGTCGGGCTGGATGCTTTTCACAGCTCACAGAGAATGGGCTTATCAGGTAAGTACCAACACCCTTTCTCCCATGAGCTGTTCAGAGCATCCAGTGATGGGACACACCAAAGGGTGATGAGATATGGAGGTAAGATCATCCCAAGATATGACCGAAGCCAGGGCTGCCACCTGTCTCCGCAGAGTATTGGGTGAAAACCCTTTGTTTAGGCCCTCCTTTAAAAATTCTAATAACTGCGCTACTGATGGGGAAGTGGGGTCGATCTGAACCCTCTGACACCAACGTCAGAAGCTAGACCAGGTGGCCTCATAGATTCGGTTCGTTGAAGGACGTCGAGCTGACTGAATAGTGTAAATAACTTGAGAAGAAAGGTGTTCATCTCTCAGACGCCACTGTTCAACTTCCATATGGCTAAGTTTAGCCATTGGGGGTCCGGGTGTAGCATTGGACCTTGAGAGAGCGATATGACCGATGATGGGATCCTCCATGGTGGTACCTTCGAGAGGTCCTTCAGGTCCACAAACCATGCTCGCCTTGGCCAATAAGGAGCCACTAATAGCAGGTCCACTTTTTCTTCCAGCAACTTCTGAATCAATTTGGGGATCATGCGGAGGGGAAGAAAGGCATATAGAAGTCCGGTGGGCCAGTGACATCTGAGGGCATTCACGTCCTCCGCTCCCTGAGATGGGTAATGAGAAATGAATCGGGGAAGCTGTGTATTGAGTGGGGAGGCAAACAGGTCGACTACCAGTGGGCCCAACCTCCGAGTAGCCTCCAGAAATATCTTGGGATCCAGATGCCACTCTGATTGGTCTAACATGGCTCTGCTGAGCCAATCCGCTTGTACATTTGCTACTCCAGATATGTGCTCCGCCTTTAGAGAGAGAAGATGGATTTCGGTCCACAGGAATAGTCTTTCTGCTTCCCTCATTAGTAGATTGGAATGAGTGCCCTCTTGTTTGTTGATATGGGCCTTTGTAGTTATGTTGTCTGTTCAGACGAGCACATGTTTACAATGAAGATGCGGGAGGAATTGTCAGAGTGCCAAGTACACCGCTCTCAGTTCTAGCCAGTTGATATTGTGTGCCTTCTCTGAATCCGTCCAAAGGCCTTGAGCTGTATGTGATTGGAAGTGGGGGCCCCATCCCACTAGACTGGCATCTGTTGTAACAATCGACCTGTGTGGATCCTTGAAAGGGCATCCCTTGTTGATTTTGGGTTGTGTCCACCATTGTAGAGACCTGAGAATTGTTGCTGGAACTTTTACGCGAGTCCTGGTGTCATCTCTCCGGGTGTATTGGTATGGCAACAGGAACCATTGCAGGGTTTTTGCATGGAAATGGGCCCAAGGGATAATAGAAATACAAGAAATCATTTTTCTGAGCAATTTAGAAAGGAGACATAGTTGTACTTTCCTAAGTTGTACTTTCTGATCTGTTGAGCCAAATCTCTAATGCTTTCTTGTCTGTCAGGAGAGAGGAAAACTTTGCGTTCCAGGGTGTCAATGATGGCGCCAAGGTGAATGAGTCTAGTAGAGAGTGTTAAATGACTTTTTGACCAATTGATTGAGAACCCATGTTGTTGTAGGGTTACAAGTGTAGTTTGAGTGTTTGAATTTACTTGATTGATGGAAGATGCCAGAATAAGATTGTCATCCAAGTAGCATTGAAGTCGGATGGACCTATCTCTGAGTGATGCTGCCAAGGGAGCCAAGACCTTTGTAAAAGTTCAGGGAGTTGAAGCTAGGCCAAATGGGAGGAAAATATATTCATAATGGACATTGTTGTAACAGAAACGAAGGAATTTGAAATGTGAGTGGCTAATTGGGATATGTAAGTAAGCTTCCGTGAGGTCTATGGAGGTAAGGACATCATTTTTTCTGATGCTGAGTAAGATGGAGTGGAGAGTGGTTATTTTAAATTTTCGGTAAACTAAATATTAGTTTAGACGTTTTAAGTCGAGGATTGCCCTCCTCCCCCCGAACTTTTAGGGACCACGAAGAGGAGCGAATAAAAACCAAGACTTTTTTTTATTAGAAGGGACGGGTTGTATGGCCCGGATCTCTAGTAGATGTGCTATGGCTGTGTCCATGAGAAACCTTTTTTCTGCATCCCTGGAAATTGGGGACTTCATAAAAAATCTGAGGGGTGGAACTGAACTCCAGTGCCAGACCAAATCGTACTGTGTTCCTGACCCATGCATCAGTGGAAGAGGAGTCCCATTGGTTGGAAACATTTTTAAGCGACCACCAGTGGGAATCTCATTGTGGTCGTTACTTGGACCTGCGGAAGGGCCTAGATCCTGTTCCTCAAAATTGTCTCCTAGGATGGAGTCCCCTTCTATATCTGTCCCCAGATTCAATTCTATCTGTCTGTTGTCTGAATCCAGGCTGTCTTTGAAATCTTGGATAGTAGGGTTGGTAGAAGGGGTGAAAGGAACACCTACAAAAGGGCTGGACTTTGATCGACAAAAAAGAGAGGGAATAATTTTCTTTTTGGTTCTGGTTTCAATTAGGAAGGGTTCAAGCCAAATAGTTTGTTCTCCGAGATGGGAGCTGAGGCAAGCTGCCAGTTGTGCTTGATGTCTGCCTGCCAATGCCTGAGCCAAAGTAACCTTCTAGCCACAATTTGGGAAGCAATGGCCCTAGAAGAAAATTTAACTACATTGAAGGTAGCGTCTGCTGAAAACTCTGCAGCAGCGTTTAATTTAGCCACATCTTGATGTGCCCTAATGTTTGAGGTTGGAATGGTATCTCTCAGGTGGCAGAGCCATCTGAGAAATGATCTGGTGAAAAAGGAGGTGGCTGTGGCCGCTCTGATGGCCCATGCATCCGAGACGTGTGCCCTGCGGAGGGCTAGTTCTGCCCTCTTTTCCTCAGACTTGAGAGCCTCTTCAGCTTCACTTGGGATGGCTGAGGAAGATGTAAGCGCAATGATAGGCTCGTCCACTTCTGGAGAGTTTAGAAATTTAGAGAACTCGGGTGCCAAATTATAGTATTTTTTATCATGTCCTGGGGGAGCGGGATATGAGGCTGCTGCAGCCCATTGTTTTTTCACTAAATTGGAAAACATGTGTGGCACAGGGATAACCTCTGCCTCAGTGACTGGTTGAGAGAATATGAGATCCTCTGCTTCCCCTGGAGTATTTGATGGGGGAGGGGTACCCGTATTATCCAGCCATGCGGTGTTCTTGGCCTTAAATAGCAGGGATTTAAATAATTGTGGGAGGAATAATCCTGTAAATACGGGGAGGTCAGGTGAGAAGCCTTCATTGTCAGACATCCCCCTTTCTAGCGGATCCACCTCTGACAATACTTGGTCAACGGTGTGTACCGAACCCTCCTCCATTTGATCCATTGGATCCCCTTGATCTCTCATATCCTGTGTGTACTGAGGTTCTCTGACAGTGGGCAACGATAGTTCTGCGGGGGGGGTACCTGATGAAGATGTGGATCCATGATGCCCAGAGATCATTCAGAAAGAGATCTGCAAACTGAAGCTGAGGGTGTTCGTCCTGCCTGAATAGCCTGTTGGACACCTGCTGATATGCCCTTCTGGATAGCTAGCTCCATCCATGCCCTCATGTTGGCAGGGATTTCCTCCAGAAGTTCCTCGTCTTATCTGAGGCCAGCTGCAGTTGGAGTGAATGTTGCCTCTGGGGCCCTCCTTGAGGAGAGAATGTTAGAAAGAGCCTCCTGGGGAGGTTGTATCGATATGCTGCTCCTTCTGGATAAATCCAGAGGGGCGGTTGGAGGGTTCTGGGCCTGTGAGGTAGAGGGTATGATGAGTGGTCAAGAGGTGGGCTGTGCAGCTGCTCGTGTATGTTTTTCCATCTGCCTTTCTAATGCCTGATGGTGTCTGCGTGCATCTTTCTCTGCTGCCTTAGAGGACTTTTTCAGCTCCGTGGGCTTATCTCTATTTTTAGCAGTTAGTCTAGAACTGGAGCTGTAGTTGCTGGCCATGGTAATGCCTTTGATAGATTAGCAATGTAAAGAGGCTATGGAATTAGGTGGCTGGAACACCTAGGGGCCTGCTCCCTTAAGTGTCATGCCCCTGATGGAGACTGACTCTGAGGAAGAGGAGGAACAGCCAACAGGGAGTGGGAGTGTGGCTCCAGAGGTGGTGGAGGAGGCTGGGGAAGGGCAGAGTCCGGCTGAGCAATCAGAGGAGGATCCAGGCCCATCCCCTATCCATCCTAGGTCACACAGGGAGGAGAGGATCAGGGAAAAGCGAAGTCTACTCAGGAGGAGATAACCATGATCCTCCTCGTGGCTTGCAGCTGGGAGCTATGTATATAAGTTTGTAACTGTGTAGTCAGAATTGCTGGAGTCAAAGTTTAATGTTTTCTTTGAAAGTGGTTTATCTTTGCTGGCGTTCTTCCCATGGACTCTCCTCGGTTGTCTTCCTGGAATGTATGATTAATTATCTTGGCTTGCTTCGGAACTCTCGTCAATGCGGTTTGTTTTGGTTTTCTTTTTGCCTCATTATTTACTTTTGTGACTTTAAACTGTGCCTAATAAAACAGTCAAGTTAAGTTGAAGGCATTACTGGACTTTAATGTATGTTTTGGGTTTTGGGTTATTTTGAGAGACTACGGGTCATCACATTAAGGGGCAGGGGATCCTGGAATAAATAGTTCTCTGATGCCTTTAGCAAATGTTGTCTCCTTGTTCTGTTTTGTTTTGTTTTGTTTTACACACACACATACACACATCTATTTTAATAACTTAAAGATTTCTAGAATTTAAGTCAATCAAGTTCTACATGGGATGTAGAAGGAAGACACAAAAGATCTTGAGAGACCCTTCACATCCAGGCCACTCGTTGTTTGAGATCCTACCATCAGGATAACGAAATAGAGTGCTGAAAGCCAGGACAAGTAGATTTAAACATAGCTTTTACCCAAGTGCTGTGATCAGGTTAAATGCAGAGTTATGAATCTGGTGGTCTTAACATATATATATCCTGGTTGTATAGTTTTTAACTGTTAATTGTTTCAATTTGTTTTACATTGTTATTTGTATATGTCTTTTGGTGTTGTTCAGTTGTATGTTGTGAAAGAGCACCTTATTTCGTTGTTCTCAGGTTCTGAGTACAATGACAATAAATTTATCTTATCTTATCTTATCTTATCTTATCTTATCTTATCTTATCTTATCTTATCTTATCATCTTATCTTAAAGTTAATTTTTGAATAAAGTACTTGTAATATCAAATATGGAGACCAGAACACCCCCCTCCAGATCCGGCACCTATATGAGGGCACAGATGTCTGTAACTGATAATTAGATCAGTTTAGCTGCACTTATTGCCTGTGGAATCTAGCAGATCAAGTCCTCTGTCATCCAGTGGACTGGTGGTAGGGACCCCCCTTCCCAGGTCCCCAAGAAGGGAAACCTTGTTGGGTAACTTGCCTCACAGATAGTAACAATTACTCAGCAAATTTAACCACACAGCCTTTAAAATGGCGGCTGCCTCGTGGCAGAATGAAAATGAAAGGAGCTATCACCACCCGGCCTACTGAAAGCAAAACCGCTCAGCAGGAAGGTGCAGGGGCTAATTCCCTGCCCTGAGGTGTTCTGCAGGGAAAGCCTCGTAATAAAAGGAAAAAAGGCTGTACTGTTTAAATTGGGGCTTCGAGCCTCGATAAAAGGAAAAAAGGCTGCACTTTAAAATTGAAGCTTCAAACCTTGAAGGGACAGAGCGTTTACTCAGCCAGCTGAGAGATCGGAGAGATAAGCCTCCTTGTTTAGAAGTTTAAGACAGCATCTCTGAAATGAGAGGCTTTTAGCCTCAGGGCAAATTGGAAAGATAAGCCTCCACATTTATTAGGCTTTAGCCTCGGGAGGCAGGAATGTAAAAAAAAAAAAAAAAAAAACCTGAGCAAAATGACTTTTGGAGGTTCCCAGGGGTGGTGAGGGTAGTTGGTGACAGACATTATGGTTTTATCTGACCTGAGAAATAAATCAGCTAAATCAGCTAAATCAATAACGCAACCTGTCTGAAGAAAGGCTGAGCTAAAACTGGGGACGTTAAGGAGGAGTCTCGTGGAGGAGGCGGAGTGTCCTCAAGTTTAAGCCCAGCCTTCCTAGAAGGGACTGAAGCACCTTCCCATCGCTGGATGCTCTGAACAGCTCATGGGAGATTTGCCCATATACTACATAAGCCTTCCTCTATACATCTGTGATGCCTTGGCTATATCTTTCAAATTGTATGGGTAAGAAAATATACATTTTCCACAATAAACTGCTAAAATAAATAATATAGATTACTTCATTGTTAACCATTAAAATTTTGTGGCCTATATTCTGCTACAATGAACATGCTAAATTATTAAATTTTAATTTCAGTTAGTGGGAAATTACAAAAGACATCAAAGAAATCAATCTGTGGTATTGACAAATATACAAGTAATTACATTTACTTTGAAAAAGTAGAAATTTTATTACTATAAAAATATTAGGAGTTCAATTTAGGCTTAGGAAAAATGTAACTTATTTTCTTTTACTGTAATTTTATTGTCTTCTATCATTTTTAAATGACTGTAAGTTTATTCTTTTTTGCCAGAGTATGAGGCAGAGAATCTTAATTTCAATGCAAAGACAGATGTTTATATCTAAAAAAAGTTCTCACACTTGTTTGAAATAAATTGATATATTATTAAAGCTTGAAAACAAATATATATATTATGGAAAACTGTAATTATAACAAAATCCCAGAAATAAACAAAATTAGAAAATTATGTAATGTAATTTTCTATAATCAGATTTTTTGGAAAAGAGAAGCCCAGTACAGAATTCAAACAGCGCAAAATAATAAATTTCTCTTTGTATAATTCTTGCATAATCTGGCATTTTTGTATAATCGATGTATATGGAAGAGCTTCAGGATAATTAGATCCTGCTGAAGTCACTGTTGGATGTGCTGTTGCATTTGAACAACATATAAGATCTATCAACTAAATAAATTGAAATAATAGTATGCAACAGTATACAAAATAGAACAGGAATTCATAAGGTTCATTATTTAATAATAAATTTCTGTCTCCTATCAAATTTACTCATTCATGCACTTACCCATATAGATGTCTACACATGTCTACTTTTCTTTAAAACTTAAAAATACCAGTAAGAAAAATATAAAAATAGGGTAACAAAGCATTGTTTTATTCTTTTAAAATTTACTTTCTTTTTACAAAATCTAGATAATTTTTAAGAACTCTTTTATAGTGAATAATTGTTAAAGATACTTGCCACATTCTAGAGATTCATCTGATCCATCCCCACAGTCATCATCATGGTCGCATACAAACAGTTTAGAAATGCAGACTTTATTGTGGCATGTGAAAGTATTTTCATCACAAGTATTACTGGGCGCTAAGAAAAATAATAAACGAGGAAGAATGAAGTTCTCTTAGCAAAAGGATAAATAAAGATACTTTCCATACTGGACAATATAAAATCTTATAAAGAAATAACTCAGACATTGTAATCCTTTAACTCCTCCCACCAGGCTTCCTTCAGAGGAACAGAAGAAAAACTAGTTTGAAGTTAACATAACAAATATTTTAAGTACACTCGTTAAAAGTTATCTGTATAGAATATTTCATATACTTCCTAATGTCCTATGTGGATTTTCATTGTATGACACAGGATTTTTGAAGTCTGATAATATGGTAGATGAGGAGGAAAAGAAAAAGCAAATTAGGTCATCTTGGTATACATTCTGCAATGGGACAGTTTGAACAAATTATTTAAGAAAGAGTTGGACTATTAACTCCAGTTGCAATGGAACAGGGAAAAAAAGAGAACAGTCAACAAAAATATTGTAGAGATTTGAGTCATCTTTATTATTATATGAGCAGTGGTGTATTAACCATTAAGCAGACTAAGCATGTGCTTAAGGCACCAGGATAAAAGGGGGCACCACAAAGTTGAGAATATGGCTTCATTTGTACAGTATGTACAAAGGAGGGGGGCACTAAGATTTGTCAGTGCTTAGGGCACCAGTGAGCCTTAATCTGCCACTGATATGTAGCAAAGTGGTCAAATGTTTTTTTTCCTTATTTCACACTTTAAAAAAGGTCTCACCAGCCAATTATCACAACCAGTAACATTTCTTTTACACTTAAAAGGCATAAGCCACACATCTGCCAGATAATAAAATTAAAAGGATTTATAACATTTTTGTCATTCTTATATAAATTTTCCTTTTAATGGATCATCTTAAATTTGGAATCATCTTTCATTGAATACAGGATTGGAAGCAATATTTTATTTCAGACATATGCCTTTAACTTCTATTGATCACTACTGTAGACTCTATTCATTGGGTGCACAGGTGGATTCATAGCAGATATGCTTCTTATTGAGAATCAGATCAATTTCTTTAAGTCTATTCAAACACAGTATTTTTGCCTTGCTAAACAAAAACAGTAAATATTAACATATCTCATTAGTCAAAATTGAATTGGAAAATATGTTTTGTATATCTTGCAAAATGGATTTTACCACATCCTGCTGTAGCAAGTTCATCACTTCCATTAGGACAATCTCTTTCACCATCACAAAGCCAGTGTTGAGGAACACAGGCATATGAATCCAAACAGCTGAACATGTCTGGAGCACAAGTTACTGAGCCTATGAAACACATACAAAAGAATAGAAAACAAACAAGATCCTGATGTTATGCTTCCACACAGAACATATTTTCAAATATTCTTTTAAAATAATCCAACTGATGAACATGGCATACTATCAGAAACAAATCACTTTCACCTGGGCACAACACCTAAGATGAAGCTTAGCTGTTTAGTCTAGAGGTTAAGACATCAGTCTAGAGAGCAGGAGACCATGAGTTCAAGTCCTGCCTTAGTCATGAAAGCCACCTGAGTGACTTTGGAACAGTTATTCTCTTTCAGCTCAAATCACCTCACAAGGTGGTTGTTGTGGAGAAAACAGGAGGAGGAAGGTGTGTTGGATTTGTTCACCACTTTGAGTTATTTATAAAAATAAGAAAGGTGGGATTTAAATAAATAAATAAAACAAATCTTCATATACTGTTGGTTTATTATTTTCATCATCAAGATTGGCATTAAAAAAGACTAGACTGTATAATATTCTCATATTCTTTCAAACAGTGCATCACTAATATCTGAAGACACTTTGAATTGCACTAAGGTTTAGAACAGGCTATGCCAGATTTATTTACTAATTTAACTGTTCAATTTGTATAGCTGCCCATTTCACATACGTGACTTTGGACAGCTCACACAATTAAAAAACCATACAAATATAAATAAACTATCTCAATACCCATGCTTCACTACTAAACTATGTGGTCGGGTTTAGTTTGTGGGGAGGAAAAGAGGGAGGGGAATTCTGCCTCTGCCTACCAGCATCCATTGGTATTCATCTGGCTAGTGTCCTGTCAGTGTGTGAGAGAGTTGAGGGCTCTTTGGGAATTGAAAAAGTATTTGCTGTGTGAGCAAGAAGGAGACAGCAAGGAGCCTGGGCATGGCTTAGCTCAACTGTTCTGTACTAAAGCTGCTTGGTGCTGTGAAACTAAAACTGAAACTGAAACTCCTCTCCTCTGCTTGTGTTTTGCATTTGGAACAGATTTCTTTACAGGTGGGGAGGGGGATTAGAACTCCTTAGCATCAGAGCATGTTAATAATAACATACAAAATACCAATGCTTTGATGGTCATTTCGAAAAATCTTTTCTTAGTGAGCACCTAGAAGCCAAGAGGAACATACGTGCCAAATTTCAAGTTTGTAGGCTTTACGGTTATGGAGATTTTGTGATGATGTGTGAGTGGTATTTCAGTTTTATATATATAGATAATCAATAATAACAAAAATATTTAAAACATTAAAACCATAAACTTCCATCTTCTGAAAGGTGTCACTATTTCACAGGCTCCATGCCATTGCCAAATCCAACAATTTTCCACTAATACACTAATACATCTCTAGACAGCTTTGGACATTTTAAAATTAGCATCATTATAAAACTCACCACAAATAGCTTTACTTTCATCCAAACCATTTCCACAATCATCTTCCCCATCACAAGTCCATTGTTTGGAGATGCATTTTTGTTCAGAACAAGCAAACTGATTCCATGAACAGGAGGAATCTAAAAGGAGATGTAAATTATAAAGCATCCAATGGCAACATTGTGAAAATATATTTTATGCTCTTTATAACTGGAGGGCTAAATATGAACTGAAAATATTTTCTGAACAAATTTATCTCAGCTATTGTTCAGATACAGGGAGTTTGGCTCATTTTTTAAAAAGTTTATGAACGTTTAAGTAGTTTTATAATTGTGCTATAACGAAACCACATCTGTAAACAGAAAACTGAAAGTATGCATGTAATATGTGGGATTATTTTAACATTAAGTTTTATCAGGTCCAGTTTCAATTTAAAAAAGTTGTTCTGAAGACAGAGCGGTTGTATCAATCAGAATGATGAAAGACACATCCTTTGGGGTGGACACCATCATAAGACATATAATAAAAAGGCAGAGATTCCACTCTGATGCCACAGTGATTCTTGTTCCTTCACTCCCAACTCATGATCACCGTTGAACTGTTCTCCTTACCTATGCCAGAAGAATTCAGATATACTCTTAGTTCCAACATTATCTTTGCTTTATTAACCCATACAAATTTGTCAGAATGTCATGATGTTAATTTAAATTTTGATTTTAAAAATTAATTGTCCCGTAATGTGCTCTGAAAACTCATTATCAACAGCTCTTTTGCAAGAAATGTTCATGGATTAATGATAAAATACTCACCACAGAGTAATTCATCACTTCCATCTTCACAATCTTTCTGACCGTCGCATACCCAGGAAATCAGAATACATTTACCACTAGGACAGCCAAAATAATTTTCTTCACATGTATGCTTATTTCGAACTTCAGTAAAATAAAAGAAGCAATGTATTTCTAGTTATCATGGAATCTTAATATAAATTGTACAAAAACAAAAATGGCAGTAATCAATAGGGTTCGTTATTATGAAGAAAAATATTTTCCCCAATTACCTGGGCATTTTAATTCATCTGAATAATCTCCACAATCATTAGATCCATCACACAGCCATTCTGGTAGTATACAAAGTGAAGTAAAGTTACAGCTAATAAATCCTGAAGATTTCACTCCAAGTTTATAGAAATTATTGCAATCTGTGTTATCTGAGAACATAAAATGTAATTATCATATATTATAATATATTTTTAAAAGTTCCATCTCATCACTGGAATTTATCATATGTTGTTCAATTTATTTCCCATAAACATTCTATTGCCTGCCATTGATCAAACACAGGATGTATTCTTATCATGTTCAATGTACTCAAGTTTAATTGAGCTTATTGTTTGTATAAAGTCTGCTGCATTATACACTGCTCAAAAAAATAAAGGGAACACAAAAATAAGACATCCTAGATCTGAATGAATGAAATATTCTTAGTAAATACTTTGTTCATTACATAGTTGAATGCGGTGACAACAAAATCACACAAAAATTATCAATGGAAATCAAATTTAGCAACCCATGGAGGTCTGGATTTGGAGTTACACTCAAAATTAAAGTGGAAAAAAAAACTACAGGCTGATCCAACTTTGATGTAATGTCTTTAAAACAAGTCAAAATGAGGCTCAGTAGTGTGTGTGGCCTCCATGTGCCTGTATGACCTCCCTACAACGCCTGGGCATGCTCCTGATGAGGTGGCAGATGGTCTCCTGAGGGATCTCCTCCCACACCTGGACTAAAGCATCCCCCAACTCCTGGACAGTCTGTGGTGCAATGTGGCGTTGGTGGATGGAGTGAGACATGATGTCCCAGATGTGCTCAATTGGATTCAGGTCTGGGGAACGGGCGGGCCAGTCCATAGCATCAATGCCTTCGTCTTGCAGGAACTGCTGACACACTCCAGCCACATGAGGTCTAGCATTGTCTTGCATTAGGAGGAACCCAGGGCCAACCTCACCAGTATATGGTCTCACAAGGGGTCTGAGGATCTCATCTCGGTACCTAATGACAGTCAGGCTACCTCTGGCGGGCACATGGAGGGCTGTGCGGCCCCCTAAAGAAATGCCACTCCACACCATTACTGACCCACTGCCAAACCGGTCATGCTGGAGGATGTCGGAGGCAGCAGAACGTTCTCCACGGCGTCTCCAGACCCTGTCACGTCTGTCACATGTGCTCAGTGTGAACCTGCTTTCATCTATGAAGAGCACAGGGTGCCAGTGGTGAATTTGCCAATCTTGGTGTTCTCTGGCAAATGCCAAATGTCCTGCACAGTGTTGGGCTGTAAGCACAACCCCCACCTGTGGACGTCGGGCCCTCATACCACCCTCATGGAGTCTGTTTCTGACCGTTTGAGCAGCCACATGCACATTTGTGGGCTGCTGGAGGTCATTTTGCAGGACTCTGGCAGTGCTCCTCCTGTCCCTCCTAGCACAAAGGCGGAGGTAGCGGTCTTGAAGCTGGGTTGTTGCCCTCCTATGGCCTCCTCCACGTCTCCCTGATGTACTGGCCTCTCCTGGTAGTGCCTCCATGCTCTGGACACTACACTGACAGACACAGCAAACCTTCTTGCCACAGCTCGCATTGATGTGCCATCCTGGATGAGCTGCACTACCTGAGCCACTTGCATGGGTTGCAGACTCCGTCTCATGCTACCACTAGAGTGAAAGTACCGCCAGCATTCAAAAGTGACCAAACCATCGGCCAGAAAGCATAGGAACTGAGAAGTGGTCTGTGGTCACCACCTGCAGAACCATTCCTTTATTGGGGATGTCTTGCTAACTGCCTATGCTTTCCCCCTCCTGTCTATTCCATTTGCACAACAGCATGTGAAATTGATTGTCAATCAGTGTTGCTACCTAAGTGGACAGTTTGATTTCACAGAAGTGTGATTGACTTGGAGTTACATTGTGTTGTTTAAGTGTTCCCTTTATTTTTTTGAGCAGTGTATAAAATACAAATTAATTATACATGAAGTACACATTGGTCTGAAGTGAGAAAAAACAATAAAGTATTATACACATGGAATAAATAAATAAATTAAAAAACAGAGTCCCTTACTGCAGTTTTTCTCATCCAAAGCATCTAAACAATCCACAATCTGATTGCATTGAGCTGATTTTGGAATGCAAGATCCATCTAAACAGCGGAATTCCATTGAAGAACATCCAGAAACTATAATAAAAAGAGGGTATTTTTAGGGGCGGGAGAAAAGTTAAAGAAAAAAAAAACACATGTTGCACTAATGAGGAGATAAATATATTTCTATATATGTTTCTATATATACATATGGTTTTAGACATCAAATTACTGCTGATCCCAATATTTTGTATTTAGATAACCTTCTCAGATTATTAACTGGCCCTAAAGTAATAGTTACTGATTCCATGTTATTTCATCCCATAAATGTGACATTATGTTTTTTTGAAAAAAAAAATTACCATATTTTTAATGTACAGTTACTACATTGAGCAAATAGTGAATTACAGTCCTTTCACCAAACACCCATTCCAATTAACATATTAATTATAGTTATTTTTAAATTTGTATCAATATTTAAAGTATTATTTTTAAAAAAGTACCTTCACAACCTGTTTCATCAGAATTGTCACCGCAATCATTTTTGCCATCACAAATTTGATTACTAGATATACAGCGCCGATTTGAGCAAGGCTTAAATCCTTTCTGACAGCTTCTATTTTCTTATAAATTAAAACAGAGAAATAGCTTTTGTCATTTACACAGCATTATTACAGTTGAAATGTTTAGGCATGCAGACATGAATCAGTAGCTAAAAGCATTACGTAAAAAAGAAGATATGGCAAGAGAATCAAATGGAAGAAATGGACATGTAGTGGACTGACTTACCACAATACAATAATTTCTCATCAGACTTGTCCTTACAATGAGCTATGCCATCACAGGAAAGTTGGTAATCAATGCACTCACCATTTCCACATTCAAATTCAAAGTAGAAATTGCATGACGTGTTTTTAGCTGAAAAGAAGAAAATGTATTCACTTCAAAATTAATGGCATGAAAGCCAATTGCAGTCTCAAAAATAGGAGATATGGCTGAACAGGAAGAGGTATTCTTGAGGCAGGAAAACTAGATGGTATCACTTTTCATTTTTCACAAAGAAAATGTTAAATTTTGTATGAACTTTCCCTCTATCAACATGGGACCCAAAAATGAAGAAGGAGAACTTGTGCTGATATGACAACTTAAATACATTGTAGTTATGTATTTGAATCATTTCACATTCTATTTATTTAAGACAGTCATTTGGGAACATGTGGAGATGTATGTATATAAAATTGTGTGGAAAAGGTACAACATGTAGAATATGGGAAGGGTTTTGTTTTAAAAAATTAAATGGTTTCATGATTATTTTGAGACGAAAAAATGCATTACTTTTGCATCCAAAAATGAATATGCAAAAATACTGTATTTGTTTATTTGTCCTGAAATGTTTACGTTCATGCATTTTAGTTTATTATCTACATATGTTTTTAGTTCCTTAGCTGAGCTAAATGATAGGTAATTTTGCTATAGGTCATGCCCCAGATTAAACACCTATTGTATTGATCTCTGCCCATACTGGTTTTACTCTATCCATATTGATTTTACACAATACTGAAATCACTTTTTTTTCAATAAGTGATCCATGAACAGACTCCCACCAAAGTTTCATCTAAACAATCTGACCATTTGTATGAACTGTGGGCTTTTCATACACATACCATTTATATTTTTACTGGAATCCCCTAACAAAGGATTTGTTCAAGAAACTCCAGTAGAATCAAAAGCTTTTCAGAACCCAGAAAAGAATCCAAGCTGGTTATAGAAGAAGCAGAATCTAATGGTGTTATATTCTGTATTGAAAAAATGCAGGGAATTGTTCCCAAAGAATTGCGGAAATGTTCAAATGCATACCTGTTTTCAAGTCATTGCCTAACTAGCTAATTAATTTTCCAAATATCTTTGCGGCAAAATGTCCCAATTCTTAAATGTTGTCAACATAAGATAGATCAGCTAACTATAGTATCTTGTGCATGACAGAACACACACTATTTCAACAGTATTCAGACAGATTTAATTCAGTCTAGTAGTTTGCTTCCTCTGTGAAATGGCTTTCATTTCTGAGAAACAATCCACTGATTCCTTTGTTAACAACCAATTGAATTGTTTTTATTTCAATTTAGATTGATTTTATTCCAAAACCTATTATTATATTTGAGCATTGACAATGTATCTTTGCTTAGGCACCAAGAAATCTTATGGATGTCAGCTTAACTTGAAGGTCAATCTAAGATGTGCTTGACTTCCAAGGCTTCATAATGCTTTCTAGCATAACCTCCCAATCTTTTCTGTTGCCAGGGTCACATTTACAGGATCAAAATCCTATTCTCCCTGTCTCTTAAATTCTTTACTTGCCTTATTTTTGTATCCAACCTTGAAACACCAGGAAGTATCTGATACTTGTACATTTTTTGTTCAAAACTTGCTTTCTTTCTTAAAGTGATTTGTGCCCAATGAATTTCTGGTACTAGTTCTCAGTTGAACGGTGTTGTTGAGCAAAGAACTGAGAGGATTGTGGGTCCAATTATGAATCAGTTCAAACTACTCTATATTTAAATTATATTTTCTCCAATCTTGGCTACATCTCATTCTATTTTTTTAAACTTGCTATTACACTGTATCTGAGTGCAAAAGAATATATCATTCAACTTGCAATTTTTATAGCAAAATATTTAAGGAGCCTTAACAAGTTTTAGCTTCTTTTTGTCTCATTTTTAAATTCATAACTATAAGCCATGAACCCACAGAAAATTTCTGACACATGTTTTTCTACAATTAACTGTAATCTATCAAAAGGTGAACACCTTTGTGTTTCCGTTGCTCTGGAACAAGAAAAGGGCCTTGATGCTCCATTATTAGTTTCCTTTCCTTCTCCAAATTATTAACACCTTGTTAATGCCACTAGAACCTGAATTTCCCAGTATAGGTATTTCCACAACTTCTTCTCACATGTTTATTTTGCAAGTGTTATATTTCTGCCTCAATTATCTTCATGTAGTATGCTGCACAAGTGTACATTCCATTTGTGGGTGAAACGCTTTGGTATGATTCTATTAGAAGTGTTTCTATTAGCAAAAGCTGTTATATTTTATACAATGGGAAACTGTCTCACTCTTCACAGGCTCGCAGTCTATTTCAGATACTCTCTAAAGATTCAGAGCAGATTCAAAGAACATGCAGGGATTGTAGACCAAAACTGCCATTCAATTAATGCCTTTGATTTATGCAAAGTTGGATTTTACTTAATAATTCTGGATTTCAATTATTGTTCAAGCTATTTCTCCCCATTTTTGAAGTATCTGTTTTCCATCTCACTGCAGTTCAGAACATAAGTCTCTGTAAACCACACCTGTATAAAGATGCATTCTTTCTGTGGAAATGAGAATGCAGGGAAATCATGCTCCCTATACAAAACACATCATGGGTTCTAATGTCATATCAATACACATACATATGGAATTGGAATAATTCATGAATTATTTCATGAATTGTCAGTTAGTGTTCAAGAGCCAAACTGAAACTGGTACTGGAATCAGAACTGGAAACTAAATGGATGGCAACCTGGTGAATCAACAGAGCAACATTTGTTTTCTAATTCCTTTGTTCACATGGACAATCTTATGCATGATTTGAAAAGTTATATAATACAGGAATGTATATTTGTTTCCTAACAACCAGCATGTAATAAATTTATGTCAATTAAGCATTTGAGTACTCTTGGGAAGTATTAATGCCTGGTTATGTTGCCAAGTTAATTACAGTTTTGAACTTACAGCAAATCAGCTCTACACAGGATTATCTGCAGTGTGTTATGGGTCTAAGTGTGACAGTTTTAAGGCTATATTTAAATAAAATGTTATTGTTAAATACTGATATTTTAATTAGATTCACTTGGAACTTGGAAATCAGGTATCTGTCCATACAAGATCAATTGAGCCCTAAGGGTATAATTTTCACAGCTGTTTTAAGTACACTGCACTACAACAATGTCTACAGTCTTAATTAACGTGTTTCTTATCAGTATAAATCATCTGAATGTCCCATTCACTTTTAATTAATGTTGCCAGAGAGGGGCAGCTTTGTCATAAAAAAATGGCAAATTATAGTATAGTGACTGTAAATTAATTTATTGATGAAAATTTGCTTTAGATCAATTCAATACTCAATTAGCAAAGTTTATAGCATTTAATTCCCAATGCATTGATATGCTCCTTAAAATATCTTATTGCCGTAAAATACATAAAGGAGCTATGCACAACTGCATACAATAATTTACCAGAAGATGGGATCAAGAAATTGAAGGAACATAATTGGGAGGGAGACTAGAAGAGAAATGTTTTCTTCTTCCTCAAGGAAAAAAAGTTGTTTTTATGGATTTTTTTTTTGTATATGCGTGTTTGTGATTTTGTACACTTCCCTGAATCCATTGGAGTTGGGTGAATAATAAATTCAAATAAAAACAAAAACAATATGAGAACAGTCACCCTATTGGGGAGGAACGCAGCATATACATTTAATAAATGAATGAATGAATAAATAAATGAATGAAAATGGAATGCTGGATATGATAAGCCTTTAGTCCTCTACCAGTACCAGGCTTCTCATGTTTTTCACAATCTTCACTATTTATATTACTTCTTCCTTAACTGAATAAAAATTCAGTTTCATTCACAACCCAATACTTATGACAACAATCATTCTGGATGTCCATACTTTTTATTGGGTTAGTACAGGAGTGTCAAATTCAATTTCATTGAGGACCACATCAGAATTGGGTTTGACCTTGGAGAGCTGGGATGTGTGTGGCCATGGTGGGCGTGGCCATGGTGGGTGTGACATGGGACTGCATCTCCGCAGACATAGTTTATAAACTTATAAAAATAAGGAGACATACATTTCTGTGATTTTGTTTTTTTAATACTTACCTGATCTACTTGATCACCTTATTATGAGAGACACCAGATCAAGAAACTGATTTCATAGGAAGACTAGAACTATAAAATTGTTGACATAGGCTACAGTAGCAGAATCCTGCAAGCCTAAAAGCTAAAACATTTTATAACCTTCTGAGCCAAGGACGGCCTCCTGGACCACTCTGGAGGCCCCATTTTGGGCCTGTAAGGCCTCCTGGGAGACTCCGGAGGCCCTGTTTTGGGCCTGGAAGACCTAGTGGGTGACTCTGGAGGCCCTGTTTTGGGCCTGGATGGCCTCTTGGGCAACTCCAGAGGCTCCATTTTGGCCTGGACAACTCCAGAAGCCAAAAATGGTTGCACCCCATCCGCGTCCCATTTTTGTTAGCAGAGGATCGTGGGCCGATCGTTTGCTATTTGCAGACCGGCCCCACGGGCCAGATCTAAGCACCCTGCTGGCCGGATCTGGCCCACAGGCCTTGGATTTCATACCCCTGGGTTAGTAGATAAACAGGTAGTATCATGCAAACTGGAATACAATCATTATTTTTTTTTTGCTGAAAATGTGTAAGTTGTGTATCAAAATTCATATGTTAAAAGAAATATATGCAAAAATGAGTACAAATTTATATAGATCTTTCCTTCCCCAAGTAAGCTTATAAGAAATGAAATATAACAAAACTTTTGTCTTTCAGTTCTGTTTATGAATACATTTGAATTTTGAAAACTTAAGAACACTTTAAAAAATCTGTTGCTGACAGAGGAGAAGATGAAAGCTAAAATATACAATTTCCTTCTGAATTTTAAAATGGAAGAAGAAACTGTTAAAGAAACTATGATAGCCTGGGCAAAGAATTTTGGGTATCATATCGAATTAGAATATTGGGAAAAAATGTGGGGGGGGGATTATAAATTAACATTGTCAGCAGCATACAAATAAAATATATATAAAACGTTTACCATTGGCATCTACCCCCTGCTAGACTGGCAAAGATGTTCCCAACCAGAAGCCCAGAATGCTGGAAATGTAAAAATAGTCAAGGTACCTTTTTTCACATGTGATGGATATGCCCGGAAGGCAGGAGATATTGGACTAGAATTTAAAAATGGCTAGAGGAAATAACGAGCCAACAAATTGAGTTTAGACCTGAACTTTTCTTGCTAGGGATAATAAGAGGAGATTAAAGCAAAAGAAATAAATATATTGTTTTGCATATAACTACTGTGGCCAGAATTGTATATGCACACGACAGTATACCCTCCAAAGGGATAGCGATAAAAAAGATTTTAGACTGCACCAAGTTGAACAAGCTTACACTAGAATTAAAAGATAGAGGTGAATCGGAATACTATTTGGACTGGGACGCATGGTAGAGTTGGTTAGAAATAAAAGTAAAGATTAGTAATGTAATTATTATGTATATATGAGTATCTGCGATGCTGAGGCATTGTAAAGAGTGTATATATGTTATAAACTGTTGAAAAATGTTCAATAAAAATATATTTTAAAAAAATCTATTGCTACATAGGTGAATCTATCAGAGTTGTTTTCCCAATATATTTTTTAAAACTTCCTTTAATTCTTTCCATTCTGTTTATGAAGAAACTTGTGACATTTTGGTTAGCTTGAATTTTTTTAGTCATGGTTAATGCTAAAAGAAAGAGAGAGGAAGGATGAATTACAATTGTACTTACACACACATCTCTTATCATCTGTAAGTATGCGGTCACCCCTACATGAACAATTAACATGCCCATCAGGTGTCAGGAGACACAAGTCATGACAGCCTCCATTCATTTGGGCACAAGGGGATAATTCACCTGGTGGGGAAAATAGATTGTATAACTAAAACAAATAATACATTTGCATTGGAACAGTTTGTTTCAATATTTATGCTCTTTTAACATAGCAAGGCCAATACATTACATAGTATGACTACATTTTGGACAAATTACAGTTTCCAGAAAATTCTTCATGGATTATATATAGTATGTACAACACATTGCACTAATCCACTCAGAAGTAAGTCTTCATCAGCTCCTGATCCAGGGATGGTGCAATTGTTACACAAAATGAAGTTTTGCAAAAGCTCTCTTGGTCACAGCTACAATCTACAGGTAGTCCTCAGCTTACAACCAGTCACTTAGCAACCATTCAAAGTTACAATGAAACCTGTAAAAGGGCACTTATGATGGAGATCTGAAATTCTGATAATTTCCTCCTCTCTGTAGTCACATGATTGCAATTTGGATGCTCGGCAACATTGCTGCATTTCACTTAAGACTGTGGTGTTTATTTCACAAAAACTGTTGTTTGCTTAACCACCATAAAAAGGTCACAAAATCAGGTCAATCATATGACTGACCCATTTTATGACTTATGACTTATGACTGCAATGGGCGGGCTCCATTATGGTTATATTAAGGACTTAAGGACTACCTCTACTCTTTAAATAGGAGCCATGAATCCAGAAGAATACCCAGATTGTACACTGGTATTGTTTGTTACCATATTCAGAACCAATGATGGACTCCTAAACTGCATAGCCACTTAGTCTTGTCAAGTTTAAACTGAAGCTTATTCTTCCTTATCCATGGAGACTAGTCCCACTGAGACAAAACTTCCACAGTAGCCCTTGGTCAGCTTTGTGAGGAGATATAGAGCTGTTTATTCTCATCATATTCATGATACTTCACCCCACACTGATAGATGGCCTCACCTAGTAGCTTCATTAGGATTTTAAATAAGAGATCATTGAACCCAAGCCTCCCCTCCCCCCACAAAATAGGACTGTATGCTAGATCTCTGTTTTTCTATAATTACAAACTAAAAATTGTGGAAAGCAGAAGAACCAGTGCAAAATTGGGACCTCTTCCCAATCTTTGGAGTGGTCCAGAAGGATAGGGTGACTGAAGTATTAAAAACCACAAAGAATAAAGGAAACCCAAGATGGACACAACATCCCCATCCCACTTCCATCAGAGGCAATCCATATAGACGATCAATGCCATTTTGGTTCTGTGCCCAATATGAAACCTGACTGAAAAGGGTGCAGATAATCAATTTACTCCAGGATTCTTTGAAGCTGCAGTTCAACCACCTTCTCAACAACCTACCCTATGAAAGAAAGAATGCAGTTGTTTTTCAAATGACTACTTCATAAAGACAGGGTAAATCACAGCCTCTTTAAACAGTAGTGGGAGCCCCCCCCCACCACCACCACTTTCAAAGATTCAGCAGTGCAAAGATCATCCATGTCATCTCTTGGAAAATGTTTACTAACCAGAAGGTACATGAGCCCAACACAAAAATGGATGAGTTAACTATGCCAATAACCCTATTCACGTCATTAAAATCAACAAGATCAAGCTCAACTCAGATAACCAAATCAGACTGAACCAGTCACTTCCATGGAATCAGCCTCAAAGCCAGAGTCAAGCCGGAAGCAGACCCAAGTGACTTTATTTGACAAATGTCTCACATATCTCTCATAGAAGCCCTGAAGGAAAATCTCCAATTCAACATTTCTCACTTTAACTGGATCACTAGGCAGCTATGTGTGGATACAATAAGGAAGAGAAATACTGATGTTTTACTGCCAGTACAGCTGGAAGGTAGGTCCTAACAACAACTCTAATTTGTGTTTGGTCAGGTTTACTCATTATTGACATCCAAAAATGCTTCAAACATTGTTCCAGAGTTTCCTGCATTTATTTCCCTTAGTTCCTTGTTAAAGCAAGGAGCTAAGAACCTGGGATCCATTAGAAGATGCCACATTGTGATGATTTGCTCCAAAGCCCTAACCCTAGCAGCCTCTTCATTCCAAACAATGGCTCAGAATGTGAAGAACAATCAAAAACTCACTCTAAAAACCAATGGGATCCATTAGTCATTTGGGACAGACCAGGTGAATAGGTTTAACTTCTCTCTAATTGGAGCACCACCAAGGGATCCTAGAGCAAAGAGAATGTATTCTAACTATGACACAGGCAAATGTTAACCATTATATGTCAGTTCCACTGCTATCATGGTGGGAATAAACTCCTGAACTATCTCAGATTTCATACCCCCAAACAAGGCAACTTGAAATTTTCCAATATCATAAACTTAGAGAACTTGACTGCCAGCCAAGCCAAAGAATCAGGGCGCTTAAGCAGGGAGATAACAATGAAGCAGGAGGTTAGTATGGAGCAACAATAATCTATCAGAAGAATAACTCTTTGAAAATAAAACACAAGAGAAAGAGTTTGTTAAGATGAGGATAGATAGATGATAGATAGATGATAGATAGATAGATAGATAGATAGATAGATAGATAGATAGATAGATAGATGACAGACAGACATGTATGCATACCTATTTTTGTATGCACATTTTTATGTATGTTGATCCCTCAAAATAATGTGTTGATCAACATAAAATACCAATGTGTTTCTGGATTAGGATATACAAAATGAAAAAAAAGTCCACAAATGATGTCTGAAGCAAAACTAGATTGCATGCTAAACAACAACTTACTATTCTGGTAGGAAAGAAATAGCTGACAGGCAACTGAAGACTGTTCAGAGACTGAAGAGATAAAATATTATCTGTACCAAAGAGTAAATATCAGGAAATACTCTTCCTTTTTTCTTCATCAGTGTAACCATGGTAATCTAAAGCTCCCTATGAAATTTGCTAACTTCCTTCCACTACGGTAAAAATAAGGAGGCTTCCAATGTAAGAGTATAGATTTTAATTATTTTAGCAGAATTATCATCAATAAATAAATAAATATGAAATAGATATAAATTATATTGCAAATAAAAAGACATGGTTAAGTTCCAAATTTGAAACAGGGATGAAATAGTTTGATGAATTTATGTGATTTGCATGGTAACAGGCTTTTTATTTAACATCAAAATTTGCTAATTTGAAGGAGGATTTGAATATGAGATGAAATGTCAGTTCATTAAGTGAAATGATTGATTAATTTGGACCATAGTTGGAAATAATGAAAGCATACCTAGTGAAAAATGTTAAAAACATCTAAGATGACCTGATAAGTGCTAATTATAGAATCAGTAAGTAAATCAGGTAGGTTGAACCAGGTGGCAATTTTTAATTAAACATTTGCCCTTGTTACTATGGCATTATAATATGTTGAATATAAGGATACAAATTATTTTGTTAGCCTGCTACCTTGAGCGAGAGATAGGTAGATGGGCTTTTCTGTTGGAGTGTAGCCCCACCAGCCAATGGGTATTGCAAATAGTTTTCATCAAAATTCCCACAGATTTCACATTTCAAGCAAGGGACAAATTTGAATACTTTTTCAAGAGAACTTGCTTTCTCATCCGGAAAAATAACTATTTGAAAACTGTTTCAAATTAAGATTGTTACTTCTGCGATAATTATGTTTTCTCTATAATAAAATATATATATCTAAAAGAGTAGTATAATGAACTGCAAAAATAATCCTTTTACTGATTTTTTAAAAAAATATCTACCAGTAAAGAAATACTGATGTTGTACTTGGTAACTTACAGCTGTTAGTGTCATTAGCAACAGCTATGATGCCCATAGGTTGATGTGGGATATCAGATCTAAGAATTTTTGTATCTCCACCTGTATATTTATTGGATCGCAGTATAGCTCTTCTCACCCAGTCTGTCCAGAAGATCCAAGCATCGTATACAGCTAGACTGAGAAAAGTGCCAGGTCCAGATTTGACTATCACCTGATTCAAAAAATAAAGGGATTAATTAAATGTAAAATTATCTATTTTTCAATATTTCTATTTTATTTCTAATTAATGTGGAAATCTTCATAGTGAAAGAGTTTTTTGATGCTAAATTAAATTAATTGAACATCACTAGAATGTATAGAATAACAAGGTCAGATAAAAAGAAATGATAGATAATGGTTCAGAATACAGCTATTTTTTCATCAGTATCTCATCATGTATTTTATCTAGATTGAATATGGAAGCACTTCATCTGTGAAGTAGAAAATTTATCTGTTTTAAGTTTAAAAAATACATAATGAAATATCAGCTAATTAGGGAAGACTCAGAAGTGGGAATGAATTAAATAGAATTCCTATATTTGAAATCTTTCCCATTTGCTCGTTACTACTGGTAAAATGAACCCTCCATCTTGAGGGTATGTAAGTCACACTTGAATGGGAAACTACCTCATGTCATTTACTTACTCTGCCTATTAAAATGTTGTGTACCATATTTAATACATGTAGTCTTCGACCTATACCCATGACGGAGCCTGACCATTACAGCCGTATGTTGTGATGGCCATTAATTAAAGCATCTCACCCAACTTTATCTTTTTGTTTTTTGCAGAGGAGGCTGGCTGATAAGATGTGAATCTCAGTTTTCCTACAGAGACTGTAAGGCTCAGGGCAGCCTTGTGCTATTTTCCTAGAAAGTAGCACTTCTCATGATACTCTATGGGGCATTTGTTTGTGGAAAAGAACAGAACAGAATAACAGAGTTGGAGGGGATCTTGGAGGTCTTCAAGTTCAACCCTCTGCTTAGGCAGGAGACCCTACACCACTTCAGACAAATGGTTATCCAATATCTTCAGTGTTGGAGCATTTATAACTCCAAGTGTTGGAGTTTGGGAAGCCTCCTTAAAAAAACAGAGCCCCGTATAGTCTCACAAGAAGTACTACTTGCTAGGAGAATAACATGCAGTTGTCAAAAGGCCGGCAGCCTCCGTAAAAAATATGAAAGGTAATTTTGGGTGCTGCTGGGCCCTGGATCTGGCTGAGGAAACAGGTTGAATCCTGCAAGTAGGCCAAGGCCTGTAGGCTGTAACTACCCTCCGCATGCTGGTAGCTTCTTTAGGGTCCCTTGTGTGGCTGAGTGAAATCCTGAAGGGCATAGGATAGCCTTGGGAGGCCCTGATAGGACCAGACAGAATGGGAGGGAGAAAGGTGGGGGGTTGTGCTGCTGTATCCCTGCAGTTGGTTATAAGGGTGAAACATGGTAGGGAATTGCAATGGCCATAACTTTGAACTTGGGTCGTGTCTTTTTTTTGGGGGGGGGTATGTCATAACTTTGAATGGTTGCTGACTGGTTGTAGGTTGAAGACTTCCTGTATCTGTTTTCTAGGATCTCTTAGGAAGCATTGTATTCTGTTAATACAATAGGGCATATACATAACTTTTGGGATATATAAGGATGAAACTACATTGTGCTTTGTATTTAAAATTCACAATAAAATTATATTTCACATGTGAACACCTCAATAAAATAGAAATAAAAAATATTATTATTTGGTCATTATTATACAGAAATTAGACAAATATGTCAATAAAAAATCAAATTGTGCTAGTGACATTAAAGGATAAAAATTCGTAGCATTAGCATTAAATAGATTTATTATAACAATGAGAACCTCAAATGCCTCCCCACAAACTTAAAATAGAGAATTATAGTGTGTTCACATTTGAAATGTTCCTATATACTTTGTACCATTTCTCTAACTGGCCTTATTGGAAAAAAGTTAAGTACCTTTTCAGTCATCCAATATTTTTCCATTCTATTATCCATCTAGATATTATTATTATCTCTTTTATTAATTACACTCAGTCAATAACAACAACAACAACAATAATACTACTACTACTACTACTACTAATAATAATAATAATAATAATAATAATAATAATAATAATAATAATAATAATGCTGTCTTAACAGTTCCTAGGTCCTTGGTTAGTAGTTGAGCTACTAACCAGCCCCAAAAGCTGTGAATCTCACCAAAGATTAACCATAATAATAATAACAATAATTTTATAATATGCAAAAAAAATATTACAGTTATTTATTTATAGAAATATCAATACATTACTAAAAGTTAGTTTTATGATCTTACATTTCTGTGTGATCCATCATATTCACACCTTTCTATTTTTCCCAAACTACCATCAGAAAAATACAGTTTCTCAGCCCTGTGATCAATTGCAAGTCCATTTGGTGTTAAGATGTCATTGCTGATTACAACTTGTGCATTTTTGCCATTCAATGTAGCTCTCATGATGCTTGGGTGCTGCTCATTCCAATTAGTCCAAAACATTAAACTAAAAGCAAAGCATAATTTCAACATTAAAAATACATTTCACCTATAAATAATTTACATAATGTATGTATATATCACAGCTAACAATACATCAATAAGATGCAAACTAGTGTTTCTTGAAGTAATACTAGTAAAAAATAAAGGCACCTCGGAAGGACATATTATGTATATTCAAATATTCTATAGACCATCAATTGGCAAATGTAAGGGAAAATTTGAGAGCATGGAAATTTGGTAAATTTAAAGAAAAATTATTATCTTACATTAAAATGCTAGTAATGTCTTAACAGCTACTTTTGTGTGTTTGTGTAGAAAAAAAATACTGCCCAATATTCAAGCACGATAGTAAAATGTAAGGTCTGCAGTTGCCATCACTCTTTGGAAAACTTTTGGGAATAAAAAACTCTAGTGGATTGATCACAAAGTACGTAACATTTCAGTAAGAATTTAATTTCTACCTAGTATGGTTATAGAATGAGATGAATGAATAAATAAAAATCAGACAAAAAATGAAGTCAGATTATGCTTAAGCATCATACATTAACGGACAACTCATTCCCTGACCAAGATGATTGAATATGAAACAAATACTAATGAAACCAATAGAAAAACCCTATTCTAATGATCAACAGAATGAAAGAAAACATTTTGACTATAATCCCAAGAAGAAAAATATACCTTTTTGTCTCACACTCTTCAAACAGTGTCTCAAGAAAGAAGAAAGGAACAAATTCTGTTCGGAAGGTATATAATCAGTAAAAAATGTAGGAACATGGTACCTACTTTTGGCATTCATCAAGGGCTAATACATGTGGGTGATCATCCTCAGACATCGTTATTACTGCTTCTCTGTTGAAAGCACCTCTTCGTTTCTGATCAACTGTGTGCCTTGTAATAGAAGATGTAGTAGAGCTGGTCCAGTACAAAGTATCCCAAGCCCTATGATATGCTAGACCCTCCACAGATCCAACATCTGTCATAGCAGATCATTAAATACATATTTTAATTAAGAAAAATGTATGAATGACACAATAAAACTATAACTTTTTAATATTTAGATGCAGTTTTATACAATATAAAAATATTTTATCCTATAAATTGTAGGATAGCATCATCTGATTACAGTGGTACCTTGGCACTCAACTGCTTTGAAACTCATCAAATTTGGTACTCAATAAATTTTGACACGGAAATTTTATCCTGGTACTCATCGTTTGTTTGGTACTCAATGCACAAACTAGAACTCATCGATGTCAGCTGCCTTGTGACTCACTATATTATTCTTTGTGGGGAAAATTTGTTGGTACTCATCGTATTTGGTACTCATTGCACCTCCTGGAACCAATTAACAAGAAGTACCAAGATACCGCTGTATATCACTTTCACTGCATACAATTAGAATAAATGTGCTATATCTTAAAAGATCTATGATTTATACCAATTAATATATGGAAGATTAATTATAAATTTAGGTCTCAGAATGGCAATATTTTATTCCTTGGTGCATAAGACAAAAAGAAGCAAATGAGATATGCCATCAGGTTTTACAGTCTCTAAGAAATCAATGTTGTAGGTTAACCATTTTTCCACCTAAATTTAATCAGCAATATAACATGTAACTAATTAACTGTCTGCCCAACAAAAAGCAACAGCTTCTGATTTTCAGAAATGGTTGTAGAGTGATCACATCATACATTGCCAAATGTCATGTATTACCTATATTGAACTTAACAAAGATGGATTGCATTGCACTAATAAGACACACCCTATAAATACTATGGACTTGACTTCCCTGGAGAACAAAACAGTCAGACAAAAATCAATAGCTGGAGAAATCACATAGATTTTTTTTTTCATATGCTGAATACAGTAATATAAAATAACTGAAAAACTCAAGTTAAAGCAACAGACTCTGACAGTTTATTTTTAGTATTTTTTCTTTTTAAATTTTTCATCAAGAATTCTGGACTCTAAAATCTTAATTTTTTTCTCACCCTTTAAGTTCCCATTTGAGATATCATCTTTGTTTTATTTTTTCATTAAATGATTAAGTAAAATTCATTACTATTGGAACATTCACAGATTTTTCAACTGAGTCATGATGGCTTAAATGTATTCCTTGTTTATTGACCTTATTTAGAGACCGGCTAAAGCTTAAGATCAGAAAATCTATATATGTGAGTCATTGCTTCAGTTCCAGTCATCAATTTTTGCAGATAGTAGGGGAAATGACTTTACAATAGTACAAGCTTCACTTTTGCACTTCGATCATGACATCTTATAGAATTACTAAAAATTGGACCTGATTTCACGATATTACAATGCACAATTCATAATATAAATTTTTGCCAAGTGCTCCTGGCTCCAGTATAAATCTTTTTACGGGGTAATTTTGTTTTATCTTCCCAATTGTGTTGGGAAAGATATGGCATTATCAAACAAACATTGAATAATAATATGTAGAATATTTTCTAATACTGAATGTGTAAATATATTGGATTTAATGGACTAAAAGAATATTTAATAGAATATGAAGCATACAGTGTACTGAATGGCATATCATCTATTTTTGAAGATGTTGCATCTTCGTTGAACACATACTTGATGTTCTGTTTACTGGGCTCATTGTATTTATCAAATTTATAATTTTAGAAACAATCTGTCAAATATTTTATTTGGCAGGACTCTGGAAACGAGGTTGTTTTCTAACTATTTATAAAATATATGTGTAGTGCAGTGGTGGGATTCAATTTTTTTTACTACTGGTTCTGTGGGCGTGACTTGGTGGGCGTGGCAGGGGAAGGATACTGTAAAATCTCCAGTATTTGCCAGTTCTCCAAACTATTCAAAATTTCTGCTACCAATTCTCCAGAACTGGTCAGAACCTGCTGAATACCACCTCTGGTGTAGCGGCTAACAGGTGGCAATTATTGGTAACTGGGATGTAAATGTTTTGAAAACTATAATTGATATTAAGATAACTTTTAATAGCTCACTTGTATGAGCCTCGGTAGTGCAGTGATTAGAGTGCAGTACTGCAAGCTACTTCTGCTGCAGCCAATTTGACAGATCAAATCTCACCAGGCTCAAGGTGGACTCAGCCTTCCATCCTTCTGAGGTGGGTAAAATGAGGACCCAGACTGTTGGGGGTAATATGCGGACTCTGTAAACCACTTAGAGAGGGATGTTAAGCACTATAAAGCGGTATTATAAGTCTAAGTGCTTTTGCTATTGCTATATTATAAATGGCACAACGAGGCCCCAATTTTTTTTTCTTTTTCACAGAGTTCCTAAGGAAGCAACATACCAAAAATAAAAATGTATAAAAATAAGCTTTGAACAATTTGCTGATTGGCAGGCAGCTTATCTGATTAGATCCTTATTGAAAACATTAAAACATTTTTGTAAGTGAATATTTGTATGTAGTTTTTAAAATTACAGTGATCTCAAAGATATTATAATATTGAATGTATAAAATCAAATATTTTTTCCAAATATTTATTTTACCACATATTATCCTAGAAAGCTAAAGTTTGACTAATTTCTTAGACTTCTGACCATGCATTCTCAGAAAAAAATGAAAATAGGTGTTTTGACTGAATAAAACTGAATTATATTAGCTACCAAGTAGCTAATCTTTCATAAATTGAATGCAGGTATTCCTCGAGTTATGACCACAATGGAGCCCAGAATTTCAGTCATAGTCACTATTCAATGGGTGTTTTTATCACTTTCTGTTAGAAAATAGAAACAAATGTTTCAAATTGTGATTACATGACTGCAGGATGCTGCAACTAGTCATGAATGTGAGCTAGTTGCCAAATTCTGAAATGTGATTAAATGATCACAAGGTGTAGAATAATTCATAAGTAGCTTTTTTGAAGTCCATTATAACTTCAGACAGTTGTTAAGTAATTGGTTGTTAGTTGAAGAGTTCCAGTAGTTGCTTTTGCCTATATCTCTGGATATAAGGTCTTAATTAATCATCTTAATTTTTGTCTTCTATTTCATGAAGCTCTTAACCAAGATGTTATTCAGCTTATGTTATAGAATCAATTCGCCTTCTTTTCTTTTTAAAACTATTAATCCATCATCTGTCATATTCCAACTCCTTTTCTCCTTAGTCCACCCACAATTAAATTTATTAGGTTTATCGCTGACTCACCTCACTCTGTCTTTTTTCCCTTCACTTTTTTCCTCTCCCTTTTGAAAAACCTTCTTGATTAACCTGTTAGTTGTTGTTTCATTTATGACCCTATATTATTTAAAGAAAAAAAAGCTTGAATGAAATATCTTCCTTTTACTTGGCCAATTCAGCTTCACTAACATGCTGCCAAAAATCAAGGCCAAGGGTAGAAAGATGTTTCTTATTTTACTGGTACATGTTCAAAACAGCTCAAAGTTCCCTATGGTACAGATTTTATAACCTCATAATGTTAATTATGAAATCTAGAATATGCTTTGGAATTTTGCATTTTATGTTTACTTTTTGTGGATTTTTGCAGAGTTTTTTAATGCTATTAATTGGCCTAATTGCTTAATAGGAACCCCCCAAAAAGCACATAAATTCAATAAATATACAACAAATAGGTAAATAACTCTTCCTTGGTTTTCACTGTTCTCATCTCACATTCATTTTGCGGAAGTGAAAAGATTTTTGAACAGGAGTTTGATTAAGCTATTAAAATATCCATAATTAAAAATCCATAACAGGGTAACTAAAAAACTAAAAAAACATGATTATAAACAGTCTTCAATAAATGGAGAGTTATGTTGAATCCCACTCTGTATTAATTATATAGTCCTGGTGGCACAGTGATTAGAATACAGTAATGTAGGCAAACTCTGCCTACAGCCAGGAATTCGATGCTGACAGGCTTAGGGTTAACTAAGCCTTCCATCCTTCCAAGGTCAGTAAATGAGGACTCACATTGTTGAGGGCAATATGTTGATATTGTAAACTGCCCAGAGAATGCTATAAAGAACTACGGAGAAGCATAGAAGTGCTATTATTGCTATATATTGATTTTTCCATGTAGCTTTTTTTTACATACAAGTAGCGTACTTGAACCACCAAAAAAGGTTAACAAATAAAGGTAATATGGAATAATTTTCTGTATGTAGAAAAATGAAAAAATAAAATAAAATACCAGTTATTCTCCGCTTTTCCTCCTTGAAAATATTGTTTTTTTCCCCTTTGGATCAAATTTCTTTAAAATTCTAGATTTACTTCATGAATAATCATGAAGATGGCTTGGAAAACAGAGTTAGCACACAAATGCTGCAGCCAGAGAATTAAGTGGAATTGCTAAAGAATAACAGTGATCCTTGAAAGCTTCATTAACTGCTTATGTTGGCATTAATGTGTAAAGCCTTCAATAGCCACAGGAGCTAAGGGCTTCCAGTGAGGTGATTAGCGAAAAGAAATTCAGATGATAGCTTTATTATAACATTCTCTATCAAGAGAAATACATCTGATCCTCAAAGTTCTGAATAACAAGAATTCTAAGACTGTCTTTCAAATTAATTTTGCCTCAATTCTATGGATGTCCTGTCTGAGTTAGGATGAGAGTTACTCTGCTTTGGTACAATGAAATGGCTCCTCAAGACATCCATATGGGGCAAACTGACTTGACCAGCTGTTTATTTTGCAAAGAGGAACTTCTGGCCATATTGCTGATTCAAAATGGGTCCTTCATTTGGGTGAAATACTCTTTTAAAGATCTACAGGGATCTGTAGATAACATTATGTTTCTATATTTTTTCATGCTTGCTAAATTGCTTAATTACAAACTTTTTCTTGTTGTTATTTTAGTACACCATTCAGTAGTAGATGTGTCCATATCACCTAGATCTAACTGACATCAAATAATTAATCTGATCTGATTCAGTGACTCAAAAATTGTTTCAGTGCTTTAACTCAAAATAGCCAAAGCTGATTAATTCAATCTCATTTTTATTTGGAAAAATAAACTCCTGGCCCATGGGCCAGATGTGTCATACATTGTCCACGCCCATGCCCAATTTAGCAAAGAGGGGAAAAGTCTCATTACGTCATGTGATGCTACCATGACAACATGACTTTAACACTAATAATTACACAAAGGCCTTCTGAATACTGGATTGATCTGATTCAAAATGATTCAATTTGGAGAGTTAATTTGATATAAACATTAAATATAATTAGGCTTCATATAGTTTTATTCATCAGTATAAAAACTACAATGATATAAGCAACAATGATAGCAATAATGCCAATCACTATGACAATAAATATCACATATAAGATACTTTGATCCAGGAAAGAACATAAATACATAAATTAATAAAGGAAAAGAATAGAAAAAATAAAATGAAATAATATTATTTTAAAATTAAGAATTTCCATATGTATTTTATTCACAGGTAATATGATTGCCACATTAATGAATTGATTTTACTTATCCCTGATTAAAAATCTTATACCTGATAAGCAGACAATAAACCATCAATAAATGATCTATTGCCTGCTTATCTAGTATAATATTTTTAATCAGGGATAAGTAAAAACAATTGAAAATCATACCACTGTAATCATGAATAAAATAATTTTATAGAGTGGTGTGCTCTTACAAAATTATCTAGGCATAATCTACATACTTTATTCTAAATGTAGGATTCAGAACAACTATATTTGCAAAATAGTCTGTTTTTTAAAATTCTCTATAAGCAGTAGCATACTTTTTGACATTTTTAACATTTTGTGTTATCTAGCCATTTCAAAAAATTACTGAAGTATAGAAATACAACATGTTGTCAGTAATTTCTGATCATAAAAATGACTAAAACAAGTCAAAGACATGTCCCAAATATATAATCCATGAATAAAATGAATGGTATTATTTCACTATAAACTGTTATGTTCTAGAAATATTATGGATCAATATTAAGATTATATGGCTACTAATATTTAATGGTAAAATATATAAATATAAAAACCTTGTTGTTCATTCATAAGTGATCTCACACTAACAATATACTGTTGCTTTTAACTGTACAAGAGAATAGAGCATACAGCATATTTAATTATAAATGTGATAACTGTTTTTATAGATATAGCAATAGCACTTACACTTATATACCGCTTTATAGTGCTTTACAGCCCTCTCTAGTGGTTTACAGAGTCAGCATATTGACCCCAACAATTTGGGTCTTTATTTTACCCATCTTGGAAAGATGGAACGCCAAGTCAACCTTGAGCCTGTGAGATTCGAACTGACAAATTGCAGGCAACTGGCTGCAGCAGAAATAGATTGCAGTACTGCATGCTAACCACTGTGCCACTTAGGATATATATGTGTGTATGTATATGTGTATGTGTGTGTGTGTGTGTGTGTGTGTGTGTGTGTGTGTATATATATATATATATATATATATATATATATATATATATATATATATAGTGTGTGTGTGTGTGTGTGTGTGTGTGTGTGTATGGCAACATTTTTATCAATTATTAATATCCTTGTAATTTCTACATCTTTTTTCAGTGAATGAAAACATTAGAGAGGTTGTTTATATATTGTAAGTCTACTTTCACTGAGCTGAAAGGAAATTTCTTAGATAATGGGTTGTTTATGAGTTACAAATCTGTTCAGTGAACTGAAAATTTGTCAGATAACAGATTGTTTTTGAAATCAATTTTCAATGAATTGGAACAATGTTTGATAATGGTTTGTATATAAGTAGTAAATCTATTTCCAGTAACTAGAAACATGCTAGATAATGGATTATATCTAAGTAATAAATCTGTGTCCAGTGAACTAAAACACGTTAAGCAGTATGATGCTTGTGAGATATAAATCTGTTTACTGAAGTGAAAAAACTGTTTAGCAAAAGGCGGCTTATGTATCTTTAGGTTCCCTTACAACACACATGTGATTAGATATATGCTATAGATAAACATGTTTGGTGGATGTGGATTGTATGATTTTTTTTCATTGGGATAAATGTCCAAATGAAATAGAAAGGTAGACTGATAATATTCTATATACCATTGATACTAATTGCTTAATTAGCGAGCATTTTCAGTGAAGCCACTCCTATGTCATAAGTTGCTTCTTTACCATGCTGCTGCTTGCTCTTCCTGAAGTTGACTTTAAACATTGCAGTCTGGACTGTAAATGTCTGGCAACAGGGAAGATCTGAATTCAATCTGGATAATGGTCATTGCAGGCTTTGACTGACTGTTTCCCTACTTCTTGCCCTTCACATCTACATAGGGAAGACAATTCTCATAGGCTGGCATCTGTCTTAGCAGGTGAATTTGTGCCTACTTGCTCCTTTTAGGATCTGTTTCATCCATACTAATTCCCACCCTTTTCCTTTACTTTCTGGATATCTGTATACACGAATGCCTTTACAATCTCTTATATAACCACAATAGATCTATTGAAACATAGTAGCAAAAAACAAGGATGATTCAGTTGAAGAGAAGCAAAGCAGCATTCAATAATACTGGGTAGCAGCTTGAAAATGGGATGAGGAGAAAACTGAGAGGGAATAGTATGAGGAAGGTATTACAAAGTAAGGTGAGCAAAAATCAAAGGGGAACATTGGGGAATGTAAGGATTGAATGGAGCAATATTAACCTCCTTTATGACTGAGCTATTTTACAGGAGTGTCTTGACTCTGAGAATTCCAGACTGGATCTTTGACTCTTAAACAAGCAATTGTGAGTTCCACTTCCTTTTGACCACTTCTCATCAACCTTTTTTTTTACTAATTATCTCAATATTTCATCATAGACAGTAAAATCAATAATGTTTTAGTTTTGTATTCATTCACTTTTTGTACTTTGGAATAGATTTAATAAATATTTATTAATCATGTATTTGTTAATGTAGTAAGAGTCCTTTTTCTAAGCAAGTACTCACTGGACAGTCATGATTCTTATTTAGTTTTTCGTATCTAAATAATCCAATCTTTTTTTTCCAGCACTTTTTCACTTCATTTCAGTTATCCACTCATACATATCACCTAACAAAATATTTTTTGGATTGTACTTATTGAAAATATTGTAGAGCGCCCCCCCCCCCCCAATCAATCTATAGATTCATATTTCCTGTACACCTAATATTTAGGCAATACCATTTTATACTTTCTAACATTATTTTTATTTTATTCATAGTTAATTTCATTTCCCTGCATGTATTCATCGTTTATATGCCATACGTTCAGATCATTTTCAGAAAAAAGTGACATCCTTTCTCTTTCTATTAGTTTCTGTGACACAAATTATATTATTTTTCTTGCTTTCTTTAGTTTCATTCATTATTTCCTTTGCTGTTCATTCCAACTACCTTTCAAATTGACAACTTTGATATGCTGAAGTCATCACCAGTAGCATTCAAAGCAAACTGCAATTTTGCCAACATGATAATATGTGCACTGTAATGTAACCATGTAAATGCTGTGATCGGGTATTTGTATTCTAATGTTTGATGAAATATGGAATAATGGAATTTGCATGATTGTTACATGATTTTATCATTGCCCTCTTTGTTCCCTGCAGTTATGCATGTTATGCATGCTACTCAAAGGACTACCAGATATTGACCTCCATTCCTTATTATGGCTTTGGTCAACCAAGACGCTTTCTAGTAAGATAAGGAAGATAAGTGCAGACTAAGGTATTAGCCTAGTGGTTCCCAAACTGTTTCAGTCCACTGCCCCCTTGGTGCTACAAACTCATCCTCGGAGCCCCCCACCCAGGGGTGGGATTCAAATTTCTGTGGGCGTGGCCTAATTTGAGGGTGTGGCTTGCTGGTCACGTGACTGGGTGGGCATGGCTTGCTGGTCATGTGACTGGGTGGTGTGGCTTGCTGGTCACGTGACTGGCTGGCATGGCTTGCTGGCTGGGCATGGCTTGCTGGTCACATGACCGGGTAGGTGTGATTTGGTTGGGCGTGGCCAGGTGACTGGCAAACCAAATACAAGTGGTCCTCACTTAATGGCCGGTTGTTTAGCAAGTCTTCTAATTTATGACTGGCCTTCCCAGAGCTACTTGACCTGTTTTTGGAGTTTTGACAGCCATGCACACACTCCCTTCTAACCCTGCTGGAGCAGATTATTAGACTAGAATTGGCAAAGCATCTTTGATTAGATTCTAGTAGTGAATCAACTCTAATCAGAGACGCTTTTCTGATTCTTGTTGATTTGTTTTATTTGTATTTCTTTATTTTATGTTGCTGAATTGCATTGACATGTGTGTCCCTTCTTGTGCACAGCCCAGAAGCTTTTGTCATTCTTTGCAGCAAAAATTACCAACCTCTGGCTTTGCTCTACTGTTCAAACATGCCACCACTGCCGCGTTCGAGGTGCCGGCCCCGCAGATCCACCCCATTGAGCCCGCTGCACCAGAGGGACCTGCCCAAGCAAGTCCGAGCAGAGCAGTGCACCAAGTCAATGGGGTGAGCCTGAGAGAGGGAAAGAGAGAGAGAGAGAAAAGAGAGAAAGATAAAGAGAGAAGGAAGAAAAGAAAGAAAAAGGGACAAAGAAAGAGGGGGAGGTGGAAGGAAGGGACAGAAAGAAAAAGAAATAAAGAAGGAGAGAGGGAGGAGAAAGATAATGACATATCTACTCTAGTCCAATCACCTGCTCCAGCAGGGTTAGAAGGGAGTGTGTGTGTGTGTGTGTTCTCCTTGTAATTTACCAGTACATTTTGGTTTTGCGTTCTTCAGAATTGGCACTGTAATACATTGGGGAAAAGTAATTTTTAGGGTGGATATCTGGTCCAATGGATCCTGTTAAAGCCTCAACAAAATGTGAGTTTCCTGATAGTCTTGACATGTTTCATCCACAAAACCTTTAATAGAAGCCAAAGATGTTTCAATGTGGAAAAGGTACTCAGTCTAAACTAGACCTCATTTCAATCAGATGCATCAGATCTCTCTCTCTCTCTTTCTCTCTCTCCCTCCCTCCCTCCCTCCCAGACTGGCTTTGCTCTACTTTCCCGATGTACCTGCGGGTCTGGCACTTCGAACATGGATGGATGTGGAGAGAGAGAGAGAGACAGAGGTAGGTAGGTAGATAGATAGATAGATAGATAGATAGATAGATAGATAGATAGATAGATAGATAGATAGATAGATAGATAGATAGATAGATAGGCAGGCAGGCAGGCAGGCAGGCAGGCAGGCAGGCAGGCAGGCAGGCAGGCAGGCAGGCAGGCAGGCAGGCAGGCAGGCAGGCAGGCAGGCAGGCAGACCTTTTGGATGAATATATAGATAGGTAGGTAGGTAGGTAGGCAGGCAGGCAAGCAGGCAGGAAGACAGACAGACTGACTTTTTGGATAGTTGTTTTGCACTTTTGGTTAGATGCTAACTACATTTCATTGCGTTCATGTGCAATGACAATAAAGTTGAATCTAATGTAATAGGTAGGTAGATAGGTAAGTAGATAAGTAGGTAAGTAGGTAGGTAGACAGACAGGCAGATAGATAGGTAGGTGATAAGTAGGTAGGTAGGTTAGTAGGTAGATAGATAGATAGATAGATAGATAGATAGATAGATAGATAGATAGATAGATAGATCTATATTGGTAGATAGGTAGGTAGGTAGGTAAATAGACAGAAAGACAGACAGAAAGACAGACAGGCAGGCAGGAAGGCAGGCAGACAGACAGATAGAAAGACCTTTTGGATGTATGTATGGATGTATGTATAGACAGACAGACAGACAGACAGACAGACAGAATGCGACAGCAGTGGCACTTTGGGAAAGTAGAGCAAAGCCAGAGTGGGAATTGAAGTACACACAAGTTGTCAAGGTTGAGAAACGCGGGCTGAATATATTAACCCAGCCATTCCGGTTTAGGGATTAGCATGCTGTTTGATTCCAGCTTAGTCAATAAACCATGGCTAAGATCTTCCTGCTCCTTAATGCAGCTGCCCCTCTGCCTCTTTTCCAGCCCCCTGCCCCAGTTCTTTCTTTGATATCCAATTTTACAATGCCAACCTCCCCGGGGTAGCGATGCAGCCGACTTCACCCTCTTTGCTTCGACCCAAGGTCCACTTCCATCAGGTCAAGCAAGGGGAGATGCTCTGCACACGTTCAGAGACTCCCAACTTCGGGGAAGTGCTCTGCCCATCTTTAAGCTCCGCCCGGGAGAAGGAAGGCATGCAGAAGCAGCCCAGACCAGTGGAGGGGAGGCGGAGGGAACGATCGCTTGGAAAGCAAGCAAGCAAGCAAACAAGCAAGCAGGCAAATGCAGGGCTCGGTCAGAAGAACTGGGCTGCAGAGGGAGGCTAGGTTCTAGGTCCGGCCCGGCCACGTAGAGCTGAACCGAACCAAGCCACATGCCTTGGAGAGCTGCAGTTGCACCCACCCGCATCCTGCATGCAAGCTCAGCTGGCTGGAGAGGTGGAGGCCGGGCAGGCGCTGCGCACTCCCTTGTTCTCCTCTGGGGAAGGGGGCCCTAATGCTGGACTACCCACCTCTTCCATTGCGTGCCTTGGGAAGGTTTTGCTTTGGGCCTTCTGGCGTGCCTCTGCCGCTTCCACCAGAGAGGGCAGTCTGCAAGCTAAGGCGCCCCCTTTCCACCACCTCCCACCTCCCCCCCTTGGCAAGGCTCACCATGTGCAGCTTTGGCATTCAAGGCATCGCGTGTGAGTTTTGCATTCGAGCGGTGCAACAGTCAATAGGTTGACCCTGCAGGGCCAGTGCCTTGAATTCCCCCTTGCCTCTTAGCGCCCCCCTAAGGCATCCCATCGCCCCCCTAGGGGGCGGTACCGCCCACCTTGGAACCATTGTATTAGCCTTAGTTATATCAGTATTCCATGCAGAATTCTGTCTTGATGTTGGGAATAGTATCACATAGCTTTCAAATATTTTAGTTAAAAAGTTTTACCCCAAGTATTTGAAAAGATAAAAAGATGCATTTAAGAAAGATGCTATAGTATTGAATAAGGAAGAAAACAAAAGTAAAAGTGAGAATAAAAAAAAGATAAAGTGTTAAAACAGTATACAAGAGAGGGACAGGGTAGACATTGTTTCACACAGTATGTCAACATTTTTAATGTCAGATTTTCAAAACTGAAAATTCTTAAGCAAATTAACTAAGCATATAATTTTTTTTTTAAATTGATAGATGTCTCGATACATATTTTGTCCTGATGTCTATATATGGCATTTTTAGCTAATAGGGAACCACAATTAATGATACCAATAACTTATGCCTGTTACAAATTCTGAATTGCAAATCTTCAATTTATCATTAATATAATGATCCAGTTAATTTTTGTAATCATTGATTTCTACCCAGTTCTAGAAGTTTTGCTTTCAGAATTCTCCCCCCCTCTCCAATTCTCCTTATTCAAGAAAAACATTTCTAAAAGTTTTCATTTAAGGAAAAGGATAGGGAAATCATGATTTGACAGCATGTTTACAAATGTTTATCTCTTTATCCAGAATATTTAGTTCAATGAAATAGAATACATTTAATAATCCTATCTCTTCCTTTTAAATAAAAAAAACTTATATGCCACTCAGAGTTGCAAATGCTACACAATACACAATTTTCAGTAAGTAAATAAATATAAAGAAATGCACTTCATTGTTAAAAAGTATACTTACTTTCAAGTATAACTTTTCTACCAGTCCAATCATCTTTAATAAGTTGTATGTTTCCAAAATGTGCATCACTAAAGAAGATTCGATTAATTCCTCTTCCTTTCTGTCTATAGTCAAAAGTCAATGCTATTACATTTTTGAAATATTCTGGATTTTCATAAGGTTGCACTGGTGAATTTAAGTTCGTCTCATCTGAAAGATGTATAGTTTTTAGTATTGTTCTTCCTGAATAAAGCAAGTAACCATCATGTCTTAAGCATGTCACACCATCCTCTGCTAGATAACCATGTGCACAAGCACAGGTTCTCTGTGCATTTCCCCGATAGAGACAAAGTTGCTGACACCCACCATTGTTTTTGGCACAAATGTTGGTTCCTACAGGAAAAAAAGAATATATAGTACAGTATAAAAATAAAATATATAAACATAGTGTATTTATTTAAATCACGCCTAATTGTCATGTTTAATTCAATTCATATGCCAAAAAAGAAAGCCAGTTTAGTCTGGTAATTAAGGCACTAGGTTAGAAACCAGAAGACTGAAGGCTGGCTTTCTTGACTACATCAAGAAAGCCGGCTGAGTGACTTCATCCAGTCACTCTCTCTGAGTCCAACTCACTTTAGAGTAGATCAACACTGGATCATGGCATACCAGCAACTGGACTGCACATTTGCACAAACAAGCAAAGCTCCATCCACAGGATGCAGGCAGCACACAAAACCACATCCCCTCCAGTCCGTAGGAAAACCCTCTCCATAGAACCAGTTCCTGGGGCTTAAAAGGTTGGGGGCCGCTGTTTTAGAAAACTGTTGTGAAGAAAATAGGAAACTGAAGGAGTATTAGCTATGTTTGCCACTTCTTTGAATAAAAATAATATAGACAGGATAAAAAAAAATCTAAATTTAAATCTAAAATGTTATTAAATTTGCATTGACAGTAATAAACTAACTTTAAGCATATTAAAGTACTGAATATCTTTTTACTTAGAACTAGATCAGTTTCTGATTGTTCTCTGAATGTTTTTTTTTTTTTTTGTCAGCAGAAGCAAAAAGATAAACTTCTTAATATCCTGTTCCTCCAAGCACATCTACTGTTCATAATCTATTTGTTGATAAAGTGGGAAGTCCAAGGAGGGAATGTGAGTGAAATTTCTCCCCATATTTTCTGCCAGCTAGATCACTTGCTGGATCTAAATATTTGTCTGTGAAGGAAGCCTGCTTTTCTATATGTAATGTAAAAGAACACACACACACGCAAACAGACACACAAATTCATTGATACAATTAAAATTAAACCAAACAGAAAATTTTGGCACTGTTATTTGCTATGTGTTATATTGTGTACTATTCAGTAAAGTTGCTTAATCTTCAGCTTTTTAAAAAAGCATTCATGTTCACTGAAACAATTACCATTCAATGAAAACAAAATGAACAAATTGGTTGTTATTTGTGTTGTAGGGTGGGGTGGAAATATTTTAAAGGGGGAGAAATTATAAACATGTTTTTTAGTAAAACTCAAAACTGCAGTTTTTATTCCACTGTTTGAAGGCAGCAAAGCAATAGCAGATTTCACACCAGTTATTAAGCCAATACACTGTTGCCAATGATCTTTTTTTTTTTTGCCAAAATGAATTTCTTGTGCATTTCAACTATGCATGAAGTAACAGGTTAAAGTTTTTCATGGCTTAAATTCATGGCTTACTGCTGGAAATTAGACAGCTGATAAAACTAAAGCCATAATACCATTTCATGGCCATATTTAGTTTGACAGTGCCATGATTCTGATTCAGAGATTTTTCAATGACTTCATCACTAAAATCTTATAGTCAAGAATGGGAGAATTGTATAATTTTGAAAAACTTAGAAAATATCTAGAGAAGCATTGGACAAATTATGTCACTCATTTCAAAGGTGTGCTATGTAGCAATGTGACAAGGCATAAAGCAACTGAAGAGGCCTTCATCATGCAGTGAACTGATTTAGACTGAAAACAGTGAATGACTGAATGAAAATATGTAAATATAAAAACCTCCTGAAGAATAAGCCAGCTATTAAAAATGGTTTAAATGTCTCTAATATAAATAATATACAATAATATCCTTATTTTATAAGATCCTTTTATTGTCAAAGTATAAACTGATTAAATTTGGCAACTATAAATAACAGTCTCAATATAGGAAAACAACTTGAGTTCAAAATAGAGTACAGAATTGACACAGAAGTGAAAAAGAACACTGATGAAGAATATTCTCATTTATAGTTGCCCTGACAACTACGACTGCATGAAGCTTCAAATGGGTGCTTCATATCTGACAAAGTTTCAAAGAACTATCTTTGAGGAACTATATTAAGCTGTTTTTTACAGTCAACATGGTCTCATGGTTTCTAATAGGCATGAAGGTGGTATTTGCCTAATTTTTGTATGTTTCAGAGCCCCTCTTAGCTTTCTGCAGAACCCTAACCATAACCCGAATCCTAACTCTGCAGAATATATCCTATGAGAAAAAGATGAAGAAAACATTATTTGTAAAGTGCAGTAGAAGAAGGGTGAGAGAAATCTTATCTTACAACACCAGCTGAGATCATCCAGGTTGGGTGCTGTGGCAGTTGTGGTGATTGCTCAGTTGGTCAGCTTGTGGGAAAATCCAATAACTTGAGAGGACATGTCATGCAATATTTACATCTCTCAACCACTTTCTAGTGATGGGAGGAGGAAAACATCAGGGATAGAGAGATAATGCTGTTAACCAGGGGTGTCAAATTCACAGCGGCGTCATGTGACATGTCATGACTTTTTCCCCCTTTGCTAAACCAGGCATGGCTGTGGCCAGTGCATAACACATCTGACCTATCGGCTGCAAATTTGAGACCCTACTGTAAACTGTGAGACACAAAGCTAAATTTGGAAATCTCATAGAAAATATCTTCCTAACAATAACCACCATGCAGAACCTTCTAAAAGACAATCTTCATAACAACACAACTTTTACAACTTTTTGAGAGCTGCTTATCTACTGGGGATGGGGGGAGGTTCTTTGTTTATCTTTATTGTCTCCTAATGTACAAATTCTTATCTTCACTTCCTCCTCAAAAATTATGCTCACTGTTTTCCTATCAATAAGAATGTAAACAGATGCAATTTACTAGTTTATTAAAGATTTGTGGATTCTATACTGTACACAATCAAAGTGATTATTTTTAATTTAAAACTTTAACAAGTAGAAGAGAAATTGGTACTGATTTTCAAATTTGGGGCAATAGCAACATTTTAAACTTCAAAAAGATAGTAGCTACACTAAATTGGTGTTTTCTATTTTTTTCCTAATAGTAAAAATTATGTCATAGAATTATGCTCTCTGCAGGATATTCTGATCTGGAAATTTAGCAAACCTTCTATTACATATCATTTTAGCCATTTGGAAAACTTTTCAAGACACTACTGCTACTTCTAAACATCTTTTAAACATTTTTGTTCATCCCTCCTGAAAAAATGATTGAAAAGAGGAATTTGGAAACTTTTACAAATCATCTCTTTAATTAAACCAAATGTATACCTTAATATGGGCATCTTATTATGACTTGTTTCCTGATAATTGACTATTTTAAGTGCTGCTACAGAAATATTCCACTCCTTTCTTAACAGTTTTTCATCACTTGTCTTACTAAGAAACACTCAAGACAAATTTCAATTGTCTTTAATGGGATAAAAGATTGTTTACTACTGCTATATATACTTACATCAGAGTAAGTGTCACTGACTATTTCTGAATAAATATGCATAAAATATGAAAGCATTTGTCAAAAACAATGCAGCATATTTTTATCAATATATTTTTCTGTCATGCCTGCAAGAAAGTTCGTGTTGTGAGTATGTACATCAAGCATACAACACTCATATACACACATAGACACATTTTATTAGATTGGAGCTTTTTTTGCAAAATGGCCAAACATCAATACTGACCAGAGTGAGTATAGTTTGAAAAAAAAAAATTCATAAGATTTTTCCCTTTGATAGTGATCTCAGTTATAATGTACTGGGGTTATGATGAGGGTAAGGGTTAGTTAACACTAACCTTATCAATAAGTGTCTTTAATTTTCATGTACAATAGAGACCTCATAGGAAGGAACTTGGAGGTCCTGTTGTCTAACACCCTTCCCAGGAATACTCAGATCATCTCAGACAAACAGCTGCTGAACCTTTGCTTGAAAATTTCCAATGATGGCATACCCATAACTCCAGAAGGAAGGCTTAATAGCCCTCAAAGTCAGGAAAGATCTCCGTATTCCACTTTTGAATCTCTCACAGTAAAGCTTCCACTCAGTGGCTTTTGTTCTACCACCTGGGCACTATGGAAAATAAATCCACATCATCTTCCTTATAACAGCCATTCAAGTATTGGAAGACTACTGTGATGTTTCCACTTAGTCCTCTCTTATTTAGGCTAACCATACTTAGTTCTTTTAACTACTATTTTTAAGTGTACCTTCAAGTGTACCATCATTTATTCATATTTAAGTGTACCTTCAAGTGTACCATCATTTTTCACTCTTCATTGCACTCTTTCAAATTTCTCAATATTCTATTTCTATTGTAGAGGCAAAAAGGCATAATGTTCCAGTTGTGGTCCAACCAATGCAATATAAGTAGAATTATTACTTCCTGTGATCTCAGCAGTGTAGTATCTATGTTGATGCAGCCCAAGATTACATTGTGTATTTTGGCAACTACAGTGTGCTGCTGATTCATGTTTAAATTATGGTCCAGTAGGACACCAAGAACTTTCTATTTCACAAGTACTACTGTCCTCCCTATATCTGTGCATCTAATTTTTGTTTCCTTTTGGTGCAGAACTGTACATTTCTTACATTTGAATTTCATTTTGTTGGGAAGAATCCTGTGTTCAAGATTCTTTTGAAACCTCCTCTTGTCTTTTGAGATGTTATAGATCTCCTACAGCTTTGAGTCATTTTAAATTTGTGTATGTATTGTTTCAAATTTTTGTTCATAAATTGATGGAACTCATTTATAAGTTAATGCCAATATCCACTATGGAAAACTTAAATCATTCATTTATTTCAAAATTCATTGTGGTAAATAATATCATCACCATAGTAGACCCAGCCCTCGCCCACTGCTTTATGGGGTTCCACAGGACTCGGTACTCTCTCCACTCCTGTTCAACATTTATATGAAGCCGCTGGAGAAGATCATCCATCACCATGGACTGAGGTATTACCAATATGCTGATGATACTCAACTGTATGTCTCGGCCCCTGGTGAATTAAATGTTGCTGTGTCCTCCCTCTCGCAGTGCCTGGAGGCTGTTAGGGGCTGGATGGGGAGCAATGGGTTGAAACTGAACCCTTACAAGACCGAGTGGCTCTGGGTTTGGGGTTCATTGGTTCAGGGAGAATTACCACCTTTAGTCTTGGATGGGATAGCACTACCCCAAACAGACCTTGTGCATAATCTAGGAGTTTTCCTGGACTCACGACTCCTGTTTGAAGAGCACGTGGCAGTCATGGCCAGGAGGGCCTTTGCGCAACTGCGGGTTGTGCACCAGTTATGCCCTTTCCTGGATCAGCGGCCCCTATTCACAGTCACTCATGCCCTGGTCACTTCCCGACTTGATTATTGCAATGTGCTCTACATGGGGCTGCCCTTGAAGAGTGTCTGGAAGCTCCAGTTGGTGCAAAATGCAGCGGCCCACATGGCTTTATGCAGACCCCGGTATGCACATGTGTCACCTCTCCTGCATTGGTTGCCGATTTGCTTCCGGGTACAATTCTAGGTGCTGGTTGTCACCTTTAAAGCCCTTCATGGCTTGGGTCCGGGTTATCTGAGGAAACATTTCTTGCCAGTGACATCTACCTGACCCATTAGAGTGAGGAGGCAGGGAATGTTGCAGGTTCCACCCCTGAGGGAGATACACCTGGTGGGACCCAGAAGAAGGGCCTTCTCCGTGGTGGCTCCGTCTCTCTGGAACATCATTCCCCCAGAGATTAGAATGCCCCCCTCACTAATATTCTTCCGAAAGGCACTGAAGACCTGGTTTTGCCAGCGGGCCTGGAGAACCCAGAGAGGGATGGAGCCCATCAAATGGCTAGTGTGATCTGCTATCGTCAGTGCAGGGGGTGGGAGTTGGTTTTTGTTTTGTTTTCCCAAATTTTGTTCTATTGTACTTTACTAATTTATTTGATTCTTTTTGTTAGTTTTTTATTGTTTTTATTTTTATTTTGAATATGGTTTTACATTTTATTGTTTTTATTTTTATTTTGAATGTGGTTTTACATTTTATTTTTAATATGGTTTTACCTTGAGTCACCATGGACGAATAGGCGGCAATATAAATTAAATAAATAAATAAGTATCTCCAAGTGTAGAATCAAACACTTAAGTCTACAATAAGAATTACCTTTTTCACGACCTCTGTTGAAAACCTTTACTTCCTTCAAGTTTATGCCTAGGCCTGTCCTCATGGATACTGTCTCTGTGGCATCGTTTTTTTTGCTTCGTCTGATAGATCCATTTGCATGAGCTCTGCCAAAAAATGTTGAAGGTATCTGACCCATAGTTCTCAACTAATTAAAAGTGAAAGAGACATTAATATGCAAGGAACATAGGGCCTAACAGAAAATGAAGAAACTTTGGTGTTTTGTTTTGTTTTTGATTTGCAAGGTTGATATAGTTTAGCTATGTTGAATATTAAACTGCCTTTAAAAAATCCCTATCGCTATGTGAGAGCCTTTTAGTGATATTACTAAGGAACAGCTATTTCTATAAGGGTGAAATATCTGGCACAGAAGTAACATTTTGAAACACAAATACTTATAGAAAAATAAATTACCTGTCAGACCAGTAGATGTAAGCCCCAAAGACTGTGATTGAAAACATATCCACATTACTTCCTGACAGTACGATCTCCCGATTTCTTCCATTCTCAAGGTCAATTCTTTCTATCTTGTCCATTCGAGCATCACACCAATATAATTTATTTTCCTAAGAATCAATCAAAAAGTAAACTCCAAATATTTTATCCTATTTTTAATTAAGGCAATAAAATATATTGTGATATTCATATCTTAGCATATTGTAGCATGAATAATTTGCAGAAAAAATAGAAAAATTCACCTCAAGATCAACAGAAACTCCATTAGGCCACATGGCACCAGTACCAACAAGAACAGTCTTCTCTGATCCATCTAAATGAGCCTTGCCTATACATGGTGCCTGTCCCCATTCTGTCCAGAATAAATAACTAGAATATGAAAAATATTATGATCAAAAATAAGTTTATTGAAATGAATGGGTTGGAATAGAAGAAAATTTGTGAAAGTTTCCATCATCACAATTTTTCACAGTGCAGTCCTTTTCCCCATATAGCTACTCATATAAGAAACTTCCTGAAATAGCTTAAAAGAGAGGAAATAATCCTATACAAAAGTTAAAATAAGCCAAGGTCTAGAAGAGAAAGTCTAGAATAAATATTACAACTTTATAAAGATAGCAATTTTCAGAGATAAATAAACCTACAAAATATTTCCATTTTTTTAAAAAAGAAAAAATGCTGATGTCTATTCATTTTAGGTATTGTACTTTTTCCCTTCTAATACATGTTTCTATATCTGTAAATATACCTTGTGCTTTTTTTGTTGTTAAGCTGAAATATGAAGCTCAGCTTGCAAATTGTAAAACTTTCATACTCATATATTCCTGGTCAATTCTAGATAATGTGGTTTTGAACCCTCATCTATTCCTGACATGAGGAAAGATAGAGACATATTTGACATCAGGTTGCATTTCTGACAACCTAAAACATACGTTTTTTGTTTCTTCCATTCCTCCAATTAAGAATCATTTCATGTCCAACATCGTATTTCCTGATACCAGAACTGTAATTGGCTATGTTCCAAATTATGGAGACACTGTTGCTTTACCAACATTCCATTCCTCCCCATGGTACAAGTGGGTGAACTTCCATTAGAGGTGGAAGTTCACCCCCCATGGACCACTCAATGGATTGGCCAAGAACTAATCCTAGTGGATTGACCCTGATTTCTAGAGATGGGCATAGAAATGACCTTGGAGAGAGCTGCCAGAAAGCATTAGAAAAATAACAAGTGTAGAAGAAGCAAGTGTAAGCCCAGATGCAGGAAAAAGAATGAAAGAGACTCAGACTGACTCCCACAACTTCTTTGGATATATGAGGAAGGGAAAGAAAAACACAAACAGACTTGCAAGATTCTTTTGTTGCCACCCATCTCAAATAAAGTATTGTTCTAATTTTTCTGTGGTCAGTTTCTTGATCTGATTTACCTCACAGGATTGACAATTTTCTGAAATATGTAGGATGAGAGAAAATGGAGACCCCTGCCTTTCTAGATTACTTTGTACTTATAGTGTAATTCTGTAGCAAAAAAATCTGGTGCCAGGAGGAGCCGACTCTGTAGGGTTTTGTTGTGCATTCCCTCAAAGCTAGAACAGAAACTTCTAGAGGTGATACCTGAGGAAAAAATTATGTGTGGATTTCTAACCACCTTGATGCCACAAACATCTAGCCTGCAATTTGTGAGAATGTAGCTTTAATAGCAATAATTAATTTGCCTAGTCTATTTCCCCCTTTGCAGGCTGCTTTCATTGACTACTGCCCAATGGAATAAATTGGAAAATTACCTTCCAAAACCCACTTGGGATCATCCAAATGCAGCAATAATAATAGCAGTCTTCTTTCCCATTTTGGCAGCTATTTTCCCATTCAAAGGAAATCCTTAAGCAAGGTAAATCCAGGTACCCCAGAATCAATATAGCAGGCTACTACTAGAGCTAATCAAGAGTTTTCAGCTCTCTCTATAGGTAGCCCTTGAGATAGGACATGATACCAAATGAACATTCAAAGTTATGACAGATGCCCCCAAATTACATATGACTCTGTTTCAAAATTATGATGGCTGTAGAACCCGCTCTGGATTCATTTGGCCTTATGACCGACCATGGTGATGCGGCAGTATTTCCTCATTTCTCTCTCCCCAATCCCACCCCAACCAGACCCTGTAGCACTCTGGCCTGTTTCCCATGTCTCCATTTTCAGCACTCCAAAAATTCCTCACAGAATTGCTTTTGGAGAATTTTGTCCCAATCAACTGGCTCTGCAAACCTCCCCTGGCTCTTGCTAAGCTTTGGGAACCCAGAGCATGCATGCAAAGGGAGTAGTAACAGGATAAGTTTCCTAAAATCTTTCCCTTGCTTTAATGCCCTTTCTTTCCCCCAAACTGACTTTTTTTCTCCAATAAACCCAAGAAAGTTAGGAAGGCTAGACTTGTTCATCATTCTCTCACCCCACTAACACCTTGGGTGCTGAAACTAAACACCTTGCTTCTGCCCTCCAATACCTATCCCCTTTAAAATGTGATTTGCTAATTTACTGCATGCTGGAGAAGGGGTGATAAAACCTGTAAGTTATTTACTCTGACTCCAGGCTGAAGAGTACAGGAAAGGAATGAAGCAAGCAAAAAAAACAACAACGTTCTACAGTTTTTTTGCCTTGAGGAGCTGAAGAAAAAAGTCATATCAAACAGTTTAGCCATTTAGACACAACCTGTGCAACAAACAGGGCAGAAAGCTGGATCCTTGCAAAACTTTTTGCTGTTTGTCCAGCTGCCTTTGGGACCCTTCTTTAGAGTCCTAGCTGGCAGTTAGACAAACAGCAAAAATCTTTTACAGGAGTCCTAGCTTGGTCCTATGCTCACTGAATCACCTCAACAATTGTTTAATGATTGAACTGGGGAGAGCAGAATGTCTGGTCATTATGTGAGGCAGTTCATTTAACATTTGTCCTGGCTTTTGACTATAATGGACAGGCTCTATTACAGTTATACTTTGAGGGTTACCAGTATAAAATAGCATGGCAAAAGGTGCTGGAAACCTCTGTGGGGCCTCAGGGTTGTGCACAACTGCTTTTTAATTGACCTCTTGCAATCTATTTGATAAGATAGTTATATTTAAAGTTGAGCTCTTACTAAACAGTGACCACTTCCCTTTATTACATTTTCTGCTAGCCAATACCAAAAGCAATGAGGGTATCAATGGAGCTAGAAACAGCCATAGGGGTTAAATAGACTGCAATATGGGTGCTAATAGTCGAACTATCATTCACCTTAGATGGTCTTTCTAACTTTGGGAGCACCTAATATTTCAAATCCAGTAGATGCCCTAGTCATATATTTCATAAACTATCATAAACCCCATCCAGCCAATATTAATATTTTCCCAGCATGCAAGTAAAATATTTGCCTGTATTCTTGGAAACTATGACAATATTTAAATTTTGTAGATTGAACAATTAACAGTGTGCCAGAAAGTCAGTTAATTGCCCAGCCAAAAAAATAATAATAATGAAAAGGGGGAGGGGAAACCCAAGCAGGAGTGACTTTTTCAAGATCTGGAAGTTGAGAATACCTATTTAGGAAGCTTGTTACATGCTCATTACATGAAGGGAAACAGTGCTTGGAGGCTAGATTTCAGCAGCTATACAGGAAGAGTTTTATAGTATGCAATATAGATTTCCCTTTTCTATCTGCCAGTCTGCATGTGAGATGATATGTAGCATCTCTCCTTAGCTCTTAGTTTCACACTCCTAAATTAATGAAATTAAAGAGTTGAGACTTAATGCCACCATGAAGGGAAGTGCTAGTTGACACTCCTGTCTTGGTGTCTCACTTTAACAATTCATTACAAATTCCTGATGATTGGATTCAATCTATATGATTTTATATCTTTTTATATGTTTTTGTATTGTATTTTGGTGGGACTATTTGTGTAGATTTTGTTGTAAGCATTAAAATAATAATAATAAAAAATTTCCATCTCTAACAGCAGCACAAACTTTTACATTACCATGTAGTTTGCTATTAAGCATATCTTGTAAAAATATAGGCCACTTCTTATAAGTTATTGGATTGGCTAGACCAGGAAAAATTCTAGTTGAGGAGCAAGCGAGATTACAGAGATCAGATTCGCAATAAATCAATAGACCAACTTATAATTTTTTTATAGATAACTATTGGCAAAAACACTCCCCATGTGTATATTGCTTTTGTTGAGTTAAAATCAGTTTTCAATTCTATTCCAAGCAACAACTTTGGTGGAAACGATTTTTCATATCTATTGATTGGTGGCTACTTTTCCTGATTAGTAATATGTATGAAACCATAATAATTCAAGTCAGATGTGAAAGAGTTGGTCACCATCCAAGCCAGAGGTGGGGAACGATGGCCCTTTTATGACTTGCTGGCTCAGGAATTCTGGGAGTTAAAGTCCACAAGTCATAAAGGGGCCATTGTTCATTACCTCTGATCCAAGCCATCAACTAGCGAAATAGAGTTGTATTCTAATTCATCTGCTATTTAACCTCTATGTGAATTGTATGGTGGGTACTTTCAACAAAAGGAACTCCACACTCCCAAACCTAGTAACAGACATTTGGCACTGTTGTACTGCTCTGTGCCAGTGATGCAGCAATTTTTAAATTTATACTGGGGGGACTCAGAAAGAGTCCTTAATGGAATTTTATAAGAGGAAAGTATTTGCAGTCATTCACTCTAAGATTCTAATGATGGTTTTCTTGGGATGACCTAGTTACCAATGGCAAATTGGAAATAACACCGAACAAGTACCTTTTTCCCCCTCCTCCCCACCACCATTTAATCATGTCCAATTCTGAGAGATTGCCCTGTAGTTTTCTTAACAAGGTATTTCAGATGTTGTTTGCCCTCGCCTGCTTCCTAGGGCTGAAAGAAAGTGACTGACCAAAGATCACCCACTGGCTTTGTGCCCCATGCAGGATTAGAACTCCCAATCACCTAGTTTCTAGCTTGATTCTTTAAGCACTACATCAAATTGACTCTCTAATTTTCAAATACCTTGGCATAATTTTTAAGCTTCCCAAGCTGAGTGACAAAAATGAAAAAAAAAAAAGAACCCATTTCTGTTGAAACTAACAATGGCACTAAGGCAAATGGACCTCTCCCCCCGCCCCATTCTAACGGAGGCAAATGCATACATGTCATCATAAAGCTTTTTAAAACTAAAACTGCATCTAAAATGTATAGAGCAGAACACAGGTTTTACCAGCACTCTTCCATATCCCATACTAATTTTCAAAAACTTTAAAAGTGGTGTTTAAATGGAAGCTGGTATGATTCCATTGGAGGTAGAATCATATTTGCCTACTGTTTTCTAGGAGCTCACTGGTTCTATTTATGGCTTTAAAAAAGGTAAAATAAAAAGGAGATAACTAGATTATCATAATCAAAAGAAAAGTGTCTCTAGTATTCCCAATGGCAAGCTTCTTTAAAGAAAAACACTTATATCCTATTCTGTCTGTCCATATTATATTATACTATGTTATATTATAGTATACATAATTAAAGTTTAAATGTTCATTATCAACTTATTGAATACATGAAGCCCAGATCTTCCTAATCATTTGGAAATGCTGAAATAAAATCTAGGTCAATAATTTCATCTCAATATTAACTGTGCTTCCTTTTTAATGTAATCTTGTAATTGAAGACGCAACAAAATATACTATTTAAATTTATTTTTTCTTGAGCGCTAAAAGAAATTTACACATATCAACAGCTCACAAAACAGCATGGTAAAGTAGTTCAACATGATTCCATTTATGCCAGAGGTGTCACATTGCCGTCAAATGACATTTCACAATGTTTTTCCCATTCACAGAATTGGGGTGAGTGTGGCCTGCACATGACGCATCTGGCCCACAGGCCACCAGTTTGACACCCCTGATTTTTGCTATTGTTGGAGCAGTATTTTAAAGCTTTAGTGGTTTGTGGGCTAATATCAAATTTACATTGTAGCTTCCTAGATCCATTTTACACACTATTCCTCATCAGCTTTTCAGTTTTTTAAAATGCTTTTTAATAAATGTATTCACTTGCATGCATATCAATTATCAACTTACCCTTTTTCGGGGTGCACTGCTATAGACCTTGGCTGATCCAGACCCTGAGATATGACAACATAGCGAAAAGAGCCATTAAGCCTAGAAACTTCAATAAAATTGAAGCCATGATCTGTCCAATATATATTACCTGGAAGCAATAAGAAAATGCAGTTATGGAGACATAAGAATATCATTAAACATCTCAGTTATGACTACAAACAAAATAAATGAATATTAATATCAACTTCTTCTAAATTAAATTACTAAAAAGAAAAATCAGTAGGCATATTTGTACTATTCTATTTGAATAATTTTTCTTCCTGCAAACTTCCTTATGTTAAAAATACATCTATACCATGATGGAACAATCAATGGTCAGCCAAATCATATGACCCCTTTTTGTCACCCTAAAATCCAATTTTGTCAGAAAAATCCTCTCTAAACTATATTTAGTTTGTTAAAATGCCATTTTTGACAGTGCAATTTTTCATATTTGTGGGGACCCAGGATAAAAGTGATTAGTCCACTGCAGATTCAATGTACCTATTTTGAGTAAAAAATATTCATCCCACCATCATCATATGATTAGCTATGTCATTTCATTTGTATTTCTTGGAGAATTTAATACAATAAAATAAAAAGTACAGTTTCCAGAGGAAAAGCATCCCACTTTCTATGGAAAGAAAAAAAGTATCTGCTTTTAAAAAAAGGGACTAGATTTTGTTTATACTAATTTATTTATTTATTTATTTGATTTGCCAATTGTTTACAAGATAATAAGTATAAGTGTATACATAGTTGTGAATACATGAAATGGGTACATATAAGAAAAATAAAAGAAGAATAAGAGAAACAATAGGACAGGGACGGTAGGCACGTTGGTGCGCTTATGCACGCCCCCTACAGACCTCTTAGGAAAGGGGTGAGGTCAATAGTAGACAGTCTAAGGTTAAAGTTTTTGGGGTTTGGGGAAGAAATTACAGAGTCGGGTAGAGTATTCCAGACATTGACCACTCTATTGCTGAAGTCGTATTTCCTGCAATCAAGTTTGGTGCGGTTAACTTTGAGTTTGTATCTATTGTGTGCTCTTGTGTTGTTATGGTTGAAGCTGAAGTATTCATTGACAGGTAGGACATTGCAATGTATGATTTTATATACCATGCTTAAGTCAGACCGAAGAGGCGTAATTCAAGGTTTTCTAGTTCTAGAATTTCAAGTCTGGTGGCATAAGGTATTCTACAACGAGTAGAGGAGTGGAGAACTCTTCTTGTGAAATATTTCTGGACTTTCTCAATTGTGCTAATATCAGATACGTAATGTGGGTTCCAGACTGATGAACTGTATTCGAGTATTGGTCTAGCAAATGAATAAAATTGTATTTTCTTATTTTATTTGGTAATTCTAGATGCAAAATATGTTTACTGTTGTAAAGAAACCTGAAAGAATTGCTTGGCTATAAATCAGAAAAGATAAAGTAAAATAGTTATAAATAATAAAATAACCAGAAAACCTACCCGCTATCCAATCCACTGCAATGCCTTCCACTCTTCCCAAGCCATTTGTAATGATATCTTCCTTCCATGTCTGATCTCTGCTAGCTCTGCTTATTTTATTGAATCCCATGTCAGTCCAGTAGATTGTATCATTTCCTATAGAATAAATATTTAAAATACAGTTTCCAACAATATCTTATTTATTGGGCATGCTTTGATCTGTTAGTTTGAAGTGCTTCTATGACATTTTTTTCTACAATTCATCTTTGCTCTTTTCCCATTTGTAAATGTTTGGGTACAATACTTACTGAAAATCAGTGTACATCATATGCATTTCTTTTTACATTTTTGCAGCTGTTTTTCTTAATATAGATCTATGTAACTGAGAATGAAGAATAGTAATCCTATGTAACTTTGAGACTTCCAAAATTATAGGGCTTTTATAAGGAAAATGTTTATTTACCTGCATGAAAGTCTATACCAACAGCAAAAGATGTTCCTGTTATAGGCATTAATGCATCTGTTTTGTCATTTGGATCAAGAGGGATTCCCCTGATTCCTTCATGAATAGAATATAAGAGAAATGACTCTATACCTAAAGAAAAAAATATTTCAAAATGTTAACAATAGTTATCATCATAAGCAGTTATAAAATTAACCAGATATCTGAAGACAAAAGACAAACTTCTGGCTCTTAATCAGTTGTATTATGATGAAGTGGGAGGGATCATCAAGAAAGAAAATAAAAAAATCAATGTAGAATAACCAGAATCGTATTAAAAGCTAGTACAGGTAGTCCTCAACCTACGACCACAACTGAGCTCAAAATTTCCACTGCTAAGCAAGGCAGTTGTTATGTGAATTTTGCCCCATTTTACAATCTTATTTGCCATAGTTGTTAAGCCTTTAAAAGAAACTAACTTCTCCCATTGATCTTTGTTTGTCAGAAAACAGTTGGGAAGGTTACAAATGATGATCACATGACATTTTATTACATCTTTTTGGAACTGTAATCTGTATCTGTCTAAAGATACTTTTAAGAAGCTTGAGTCTACTGACACATACTTCTGCTAAATTTGGACTTCAGTGATTGAACTGAGATTGTAAGCTTCTAACCATGATTATGTCAACATTTTTTGCAAGAAGTCTGAAAATTGATGTTCAAATCATCAAGTTAATTTTAATTAAGAACCTGTCCTAGGGATATCATTTGAAAAATTGATTAGGTTTTTATTTATTTTATGATCAGTAAACTGAAATCAATTATTTGATTTTACAACTATTTTGTATAACGATTTTAGTACCCACAAATGATTGTGCAAATTCCCTGCTTTTACATCTGTCAATATGTATCTCAATAAAATACAACACAGATAAAAAACCTTGTTTATCCCTATTTTTGACAGATTATATCAATTACTAATTATAGATATTTATTACACAAACTCAGCAACAAAATTAATAAAAAAATCAAATCTTTTTTTTAAAAAACTACCCAACCTCCAGGAAACACAATCATAAGACTCGGAGCAAGATATTATTTTCTTCTGCTACCAATAATACAATTGACTTTGGGGATTATTAAATTTGTATTTTGATTTGTTTTACTTAGCCCTTGAAAATAAATAAATGATTATACCTTGACATGTCATGCGGTTTTTCTGAAGATTATAACCTACAGTGCATAAGCATGTTCGAGTGGATTCTGAAGTTGGTAAGCAAAGTTGGGAACATCCTCCATTATTGATCTGACAAGAATTGCTACCTATTAAAAATACAGAAACAATGAAGCTTTACAAAATGTTTATAAGGTACTGAAAATTATATTTATATCTTAGTAGGTAGAAACAACTGATGAATATTGTCTGGATTTGAAAGCTAAGCAGGGTTGTGTATGATCAGTATTTGGGAACAGGGAACAGTTTAGCTGTAAGTACAGTTGTGCAGTCAGCAGAAATCAAACTCATTTTTAAGTAGACTTTACCAGGGGTGGGATTCAAATTGTTTAACAACTGGTTCTGTGGGTGTGGCTTAGTTGATGGGCATGGCTTGGTGGTCATGTTATTGGCTGGGCGTGGCCAACTCAATATCACTCACATTGAGGCACGCATCTCCTCACCTGGCCTCTCATGACTGTGGGGATGCTGCAACAGTTATAAGTGTGAAAAATGGTCATGTCACTTTTTTCAGTGGCATTGTAACTTTGAATGGTCACTCCACACAAGCAAAGTACCAGCAAAGGAGGGGAGAAAAACTCTAGAGAAGTTCCAGAGACAGGAAGTCTAGTCCTGCCAAGAATGTAATAAGGCTGAACGGAGAGGCAGTTTCTGTAAGCAACACCAGAATGTTTCCTATCTGCCTTCCTTACAGGATTAGGCCAGTCATTTCTTCTAACAACCAGTTCTCCGAACTGCTTAGAATGTTAACAACAGGTTCTACCGAAAAGATGCGAACTAGTAGAATCCCACCCCTGGACTTTACTAATTAGTTTCATATGGAATTCATAAAAATAGGTCATCTGCTCTGTAACATAGGGTATATGCATGACGTACCTTTCTGTTTTGAAGTAAAGATAGCAAATTACCACTTGCCCACCATTAGGAATTCTGAAATTGCTTTAAGCAATTGCCCATAGAATAATAAAGTTAGCTTTAAAAAGGCTTTTTTTTTAATGGGAAAAGTACACATTTTGATTAACATCTTTTGCTAAAGCCTAGTAGAATCCCAGTGTGAGGTAGGCAGCCAAGTAGATGAAAAAACAAATTAAATAAACAAAAATACTTGTCACTAGTTATTGAGTTCTTATGAGTTTGCCTAATTGATTTTAGTCCCAACTTGTCAGCTGAAGCCTGAATGTCATTGCATTCAAGGTTTTAAGTTTTGATAGTATGGAGAGATTTTAAAGCTTCCCTGATTCACTCATTCAAAGATTGGATTATGATGTAGACTCCTCAATTTTTTCTTACCAATCAACATATAAAGACATGAATAGATTACCATTATTTCCAAACTCAGAGCAAGAAGCTCTGACTTTAACAAAGAAAACTGAACAACGGGGATAAGTTACAAAGAATATATAACAAAGAATATATATTGAAGATACTTTAAGATAGATAATAAACTAAGCAATGATGTCTTTAGTTTTAATTAAGACACTGGAGTTAACATCAACCAATATCATTCTACAAAGCAATATTAATAAAACACAGTATATTCTCTTTCAGTTGCTCCAAAGCAAAAATGTTCATGAATACATAGAGCACTTTTATCAACAGAAACCCCGAGCTATAAAGATAATTATTATAGAAAAGAAGGTAATTGTTTTGTTTTGCTTTGTTTTTATCTTCCAGTAGTTCTCTATCATTACCACTTAATGTCTTAGGGTTTTCCAATGATTTGGAAATTTCTGGGGGGCACAGATAACTATGGAAAAAGAAGAAACTAGTAAAAAAATCACTTTAGTTCATAGTAGCTGAAGTATATTGCTCCATAAAGAGATTTCTAAGGATTTATGGATTTATGTATTTAATTATTCAAAATCTTAACATGTGGTTTACCTTTCTGTCCTGCTTTGTCATACACTTTCATATGTACAACTCCTGAAGTTTTGTTTCGCAAAACTGTAGGATTCCTTCCATCTTTTTTATTGCAGGTACCCAGTTGGCCTAAGTTATGGTCTGCCCACCATAACTTTTTATCTGTAAAAATTAAGCATTTCCATTTCTATTTTTAAAACATTAATAAATATATCATATACATAATTATATACATACAAAACAGTGAGTTTGTGAAACTAGAAAAAAGCCGAAAAATGCAAGAATAGTAGCATAGAAAGCACACTGCAGTAATCTAATCAGCAGATGATTTAAGTCATGAAACATGAGGCTATGTTATCTTAGTCTATTAGGCTCTCTGTGCTACAATGCCACCTATTTCCACTACAACCTTTAATCAAGTAAAACCCTCAAGCACACGTCTATTGCTTTGAAGGGAGTGAAATTTCAGTTACAAACGTCTGTTCTCCTAATTCGCAAACTGAGAGCCACCTAAACATAGCATCTCCGTCTTATCTGTAATCAGTTTCAGTTTATTAGCTTTCCTCTAGTCCATTACTACCTCCATTTAACTATGAAACACCTTAATTATGAGTCCTGGTACAGATGGAAAAATGAAATGAAGTTACATGTTATGAGCATATTGATTTCACTGAACTTCAAATCTCTGAATGACTATTTCCAGGAATATCATGTAATAATTGATCACAAAAGAAAAAATAAAATAAAAGATCCCATGGAATTAAAAATGTAAACACCATGAGGTTCTCAACTATTATTCCCTAATAGTAACCTTGAGACAATATAAGACTGTGAATCCAATTCTCAACCATTAATACAATATTCTATGATTATCAAAATTCACTGAGAAATCCATAAAAATTGACAACATAGCACTCCTTATCTCTCTCCCCAAAATGATAATCAACCAGTGCAACTAAACCCATTTCACTTAAATATCTAGCCATATTCAGCTTCTTCTAAACCCGGGGTGTCAAACGTGTGTCACATGACATATCGTGACTTTTCCCCCCTTTGCTAAGCTGGGCGTGGGCAGCACGTGACACATCCTGCTCACGGATTTGACAGCTCTGTTCTAAACCAACTTCTTTTACAAATATTTTTAAAAGGCAATTTATTATTTTAAATAATAAATTTAAAATAGTTTCAAATTTATTGAAACCTGCTTTGGAGATCCTTGAATTTAAATTGAATTATCCTAGAAGAAACTTCAGAGATACCATGCAAGGATAAGGCACAGTTTTATTAAAATGCTGCTGAGAAGTACAATGAAAGCGTCCAGGTAGTATCTGAAGCTTTTTTCTGTCTCAGTCTGAACACATGCATGTCCATATGTTGAATATGTACTGCATTAAGCAAAGCTTTGCTATCACTGGATGATGGGATGGAATAGTAATTTGCTGTGATTCTACCTTTATTCACAGAAGGATGAGACATAAGGTCTGGAGGCTTTGACAGTGAGATTCAGGCACAGATCTTTTTTTTTTTTTTTTCATCCTTGTATACAGCTGGAAACAGTATAGGAACTACTGAGTTGATATTGGTAATACCATTGCAGATAATGTGTTCTGCAGCAAACTGATGATACTCAGATGATGACATCATACATGACATACTTGCATTATTTATATGCCAGGTGCATATTATAGCATTTATGTGGTGATGATGCCATGCATGTGTTGCCATTTGATCTCTATGTTCCTTTGAACGATACAAAAATGTATGGTATTCCATGAGCTATTCATCAACTCATATTCCAATCTGCATCATAATGATACAATACATCAACAATCACATTATTAAAGATCACACTGCAAATGGTAAAATCAGATAAAGTGATGGATTTCATGTTGAATTTTTATTGATCTACTGGGGCATTTATATGGTTAGATGTCAGTTTTGAATCAATCATTCAATATCTCAATATTTCCTTCATTATTTTATGAGGACTGTATTGCACTAATATTAAAATCTGACAGAAAAAATCTAGAAGATATGGAAGCTATAGGCCAATATCTATATACTAAAATAGTATATATATAGAGAGAGCAATATCTATGTTAAATATTAACTGCAACACCAACAACAGAAAATACCATCTTCAAAGCACCTAGGTTAACTGGATTTATAAAAAAAATAAAATCTTTTTATAACAACTTTATTAATATTTAAAAATACAAAGGTAAAAGACTAAGGGCAATATAAAAAAGAAAAGTCCAAAGAGACAGGAAAAAAAGAAGACATATAAAAGATAATTCCCTGCATTCTTTAGACAAGTATAAACATTTTCAGTAACTTAACACTTTCTCTAGTATTTCAATTTCAGAAATTCATCTTTTCTTCCTATATCTTATCCCTTATCAATAATCAAATTGTAAAAACTCATCATTTAATCCAAACTGGCAAAAATCTATTAAGAGCTACTAGAAATAGTAAAACACACACACAGGCACACACAGGCACACAAATATATATTTGCATTAGCCTTACAAAAAAAAAAAAACAGTTTTGTAATTCAATTGATCACTTTATCTAAGAAAGAAAGAAAGCAAAAGAAATCTCTGCCCACTTATAAACAGATCTGCGTCATTCCGTCCTGGTCAAAAAGAGATCTCAGAGCCTTAAGAAACCACAACATATATATTTTAACTGATTGAATAAGTTCACTTTGCAGAACTTCTGTCTGTTTTTAAAAAGCTTGATCTTTTTAAAATTAAATAATGTCCCACAAGTTGATTTCTTATCATTTTCTCTTTGTCTTCTTTAAGAAACAGTTTTATTGGTTTCACAAATTCACTTTGTAAATCCAAAATAGGAAGCTTTTCTATATCACTCTTCTGAGATCCCTTCCAACTCTGTTAATCTGTATCTCATATTATTTGTATGTCCCCTTTAATTATTAAGAAATCTGTTTTCATTTGTAATTCCATTTTGACATCTTTTTCCATATCACTTATGATCTGCCATTTTAAATCCATTTTCTGATCCACAGCATCTTTTTCCATATCTCTTTGGTAATCCAGAAGTTCTTTAAACTCCAAATCCATATTTAAATCAGTCAGCTTTATACAAATCTGGTATTCTTCTATATTCTCTATTATAGTTTCAAACAATCTTGTATTTTATGAGTACATTGTTCTCAAACAGGCTTAATTTCTTCTATAGTCAAATATTGCTCCATTATATTGATGGGTCTCTTCTTATTAGAATAATGAAATATTTTTCTTCTCTGAGCCATGTTCCTTTTGCCATTGCTGTCCCCAGAAGTCCAAAAAAAACCTGATAAATTTTTACAATATTTACCAGGTGGTTATTATTATGGATATAGCTGCAGATAAATTAGTACCACTTGTTCATATTTTGTTGGATGTAGAAAAGGTATTTTGATATGGATCAGATTCAATGTACAAAGTGCATTTTCAGATAATCGCTTTCCATTATCAATTGATTACCAAGTGGTATTTTCATCCTGTGACTTGAGTTATTACCAATGTATTTGTGTCTCAATCTACCGAATAACATTAGTACTGTCTCCAATTTTGTATTTCATTTTTGAACCATTATCTTCTTTTAGACATTAGTGATATGGGGGGTACTCAACTAAATTCATTTTTTCTGTGTATGCCAATGACATTAAGGCTATTCTTGATAATTATATAATGTTGTTAACAAAGCTTGTTCAAATTTTATCAATATGGTTTATATTTATATTCTGGTTATACTATTAACTGGGAGATACTATATCTAATTTCTTGACTTTTGGATCAATCATATCTATTGTTTCTATAAGATATTAGGTTTTATCATTTGTAAAGACTCCATGTCTGGGATGGAGTGGGATGAGGGGTATCAATAATAGAATACACTGAACTTTTGCTGGCTTCATCAGTATGCCTTCTGGGAATATTCTATAACCTAAATAGTCCAGTTAAGTCAGATCAAAAATGCATTTTTCTAATATACCAAAAAGCTCATAATTTTGTCTTATAATTTTTGTAATACATTTCTAACAAGGGTTACATGAAAGGAGAAAACATCTAAATAAAACAAGTTGTCACCCAAATAGACAACAACATATTTATCTAAAATGTCTGCAAATATGTTCATAAATCTAGAAAAAACAGTTTACAAATAACCAGGCTAAAGGTTGTATTCAAAGTTTCCACAACTTCTTAACCACTCCTCTGCCACCCTGATTCCTTTTAGTGAAAACAGATATATCAGATATGGTGATAGGAGCAGTCCTATTCCAAGCAGAGAAGGATGACAGAGATGATCTACTTCCATGTGCATTTTACTCAAGAGCATTGTACAAAGCAGAGAGAAATTATGCTATTGGTAGCAAAAAAAAAATGCCTTACAACAATGGAAACACCTGCTGGAAGGAGCAGCCCGCCCACCCACTTACTATATACAAATCCATACTGATCATAAAAATTTAGAGGTGTTGCAAACATCACAGCTTTCCTATCCTGGCAAATTAGATGCATACAATTTTCTTTTACTTTTACATTTCATTTATTGCAGACTCCCAGGACAAGTTTTCACTCTCTAAGGCAAGCCAGAGTAAGAGATTTCCAATCATGCCCCACGCCCCCAACATCGATACTACAGCCAAGCAGGGGTGGGATTCTACCAGTTCTGTCCACCTCTGTAGAACCGGTAGTTTTGAAGAGCAGCAGGCATCGAACCGGTTCTATATCTGCTGCTATTTTGCCTCCCCCCAGGCTCTTACCTTACCGTCATTTCCTGCATTTTCAACCGCAGCTGCTTTGCGTGACACAGCTGCGGTTAAAAAAGCAGGAAAAAAGAGCTTTTCCAACCGCTGCACACTTGCACACAGCGCTGCTCAGCTGTCTGGGCAGCGGTCATAAATTGTACTCGTGCAACTCACGCATGCACGCACACACAGAGAGACAGAACTGGTAGTTATACCAGTTGGATCCCATTCCTGCAGCCAAGCAACTTTCGATTCCACAGTAAGGCAGATTAACACAAAAGGCTGAGAGCAGAAAGGAAGTTAGATGATCTTTTTGATTAGATTAAGGCATTCCAGAAGAGAATGTATATGGCAGGGCTTGGTTAAATAAACTCAAGACTGACCAACATGATACTGTTTCACCTTTAACAAAGGTGGGAGTGTGCTATTGTACAATGGATGTGTATATGTGCCTCTTCTCCTAAGAGAGGAAGGAGTAGAGCTGTGCCATGACAACAGACAGCAGAACACATGGGAATCATTAAAAGTCAATATAGACTTCTAAGAGAAGTCTAAGATATAAAGGATTATAGTTTCCATGTCTGTTGGAGATCAAAACCAATTCCTGGAAAGCAATTTGGTTTGTTGCAACCACTAAACACATACACAAATGCTCGACACTATTTTGTAGATTTCATCACTGATCTTCCTCTAATGAGGATTTATACTACCATATGGTAGTAGTAGATTTATTTACCAAATTGACCTATTTCATTCATTACAGCAGTCTTCCAACAGCTCAAGAATGCTCAATTTTTTTTATTCCATGTATTTAGTTATAAAGCAGGGATGTCAAACTCAAGGCCCATGGGCCAGATCTGTTTTGGCCAGCAAGGTGCTGAAGGAGGCTGTCCAGGCCAACAATGGGGCATGGGGGACCATATGGGGTCCCCCTGTGCCATGTTTTGGCCAGCAGGGTGCTGCAGGAGGTGTCCGTCCCTTATTTCCCCCCCCATAGGCAGCCTGCGGAGAACTACAATAATGATTAGGTCCTCAAAGAAATCCAGTTTGACACCCCTGGTATAGAAGGTTGGTCAATCATGTTATAAAACACAGAGAAGTCAATGTACTTCCAAAGTTTGGAGGGTACGCTTGCAATTATTAAGCATTAAAATATATGTCATTTGCCCATCATCTGACCTCCAATAGAGAAGGTTAACCAACCAGTGGTGGAATTCAAATTTTTTTTACTACCAGTTCTGTGGGCGTGGCTTGGTGGGTATGGCATGGCTTGGTGGGCGTGGCAGTGGAAGGATACTGCAAAATCCAATTCCTTACCCATCCCACTAACCTGCTTTCCAGCTCCGTTCTCCTGTGCAGGGCAACCAAAGAAGACCCAATCAATCAGCTGGGACTCAGGATGCAGAGAATAGATGGGGGCGGGGCCAGTCAGACGTGGTATTCTGAACTACTCAAAATTCCTGCTACCGGTTCTCCAGAACTGGTCAGAACCTGCTGAATGCCACCTCTGTAACCAACTACTGCTGCAATATTTAAGACGCTGTACTTCTTACCAGCAAGACAATTGGATTTGTTTCATACCTCTAGCTGAATTTGCTTATAGCAATGCACACACTCTTCTCATGGTATGTCTCCATTCCAGGCAACATAATAGTTCCACCCATGGGTATTACCAACAAACAGATCAGTGCTATTCCTAGCATCACAGATTTTCTGCACATGAAGACATAGCTTTTTCCTAGGCTTTGGAGTAGCTTTGGAGCCTGTGAATTAGTTTTGTTGTAATATTTATATTGCATCTATATTGGTTAAAATAACTTCATTTATTTTGTATCTTTGCTTATGGTTTTGCTAGTTTTACTGGTGCTGTTCACAACCTAGGGTCACTTTATATTAATCTTTATAGTTTCTAATCATAGTTTGGCTCTTGGTTGTCCCCCCCCCCCAAAGTCAAACCATGATTGTTAAATTTTTGGAATATATCTGCATTTGGATTCATCATAAGCTATTCATAACTCTTGCAATTTACAAGTTGTTTATCTAAAATCAACATAATAAAACAAAGCTTTCAATTATACTCAATGAAAAGTATTATTCTATTTAAAATTGCATAAAAGAAGCAGATAAGCCAAAAAGAAACAAAATATTCACAATGCCTAAAATCTATTTTCCACTTGAATGACAAATTTTAATGATAGTTTTAATTTTTATTTCAAATAAAGCCTGAAAACTAGTTTGACCACAATCAGCATTTTTAAGAAATATCATTTTTATTCTAAAATAAAGTTGATTGAATCTTTGGTTGATTATTGCCCCCTGCCTTTCCAACCACCATATAATTCATTGACTTGGCAAATCAAATATAGACGACAAGAAAGATGAAATTCCTGGAATAAGAAAATGGTAAAATCATTCCAAATTTAGTAAATGATTTTTTTCCACAGTGATATTGTTTTCAGCATCTTGGTATAGATGTGGGTTACATCATCGCTTACAAAATATTATATTTATTTACTGCCAGGTAACGGTTGCACTATACCCTGAAGATGGCTGCAGCACTTATTGAAAGCCAACTTCCACCCTCAACTTAGTGTTATTTATAGAGGAACTTAGACCTCCCTAAGTTCCTCTATGGAGGGATGACAAACTCGTGGCCTGTGGACTGGATGTGTCACGTGCAGACCACACTCACCCCAGCTCTGCGAATGGGAAAAATGTCACAAAAGTCACGTGA